>NW_026927328.1:0-95000 GCF_032062105.1 Saccostrea cuccullata | reverse complement strand
CCAAAACTTTTCTTATACCACTGAAAGTAATTTATGCCTCCTATGAGAAATATCAGCCTGATAGTGCAGTGAAAAACAACCAAACACAGATATGCAGTTTTGTCGATTATGTCATTTAATTCAATGACATAAAGTAAAATGTAAAACAAATCATTAAGGGGGATCACCTAATATTAAACAATACAGGTTACATGTACATAGGTGAGAGGTACAAGTGTGATCCCCCTGAGACTGACTAGAAATTTACATGCAGTGAACATATCAGAGTACATGTAAATATGCATAAAATATAACATAAATGAGTAAATCCTTGGGGGCGTCCAAACAACTGCGCCAATCCAAGAAACGTATGACAAGTTATAAAATAATATAAAACCAAAAACCCCAAAAAAGGGTGGGTGGTGGGTTTTTTTTTCAAGGCACTACCAGGCTAACAAAAATGGCGCAACAAAATCAAGGATTTTGATTGGGTTACTCTGTCAAGAAAAGCAACGCTTGCGCTTTCGCAATGAAAGGTTATATGATAATTGCGCTGCGATAAAGGCGCATATCCTACAGACTGCGCAGGGATATGCGGAATTATCCTAAGGTGTAAAATATAATATATTTCTCATAGCGGCATAATTTGAATTATCTGTGATAATATTGTTTTAATGAGACTTTCACGGATTCTTTGTACCATAGATCCATTGTGCACCTCATATTTTACTTTTTGATCGGAAATATATTTTGGTTTTCCTATAGCAAATCATCGAGGCTGACATTCTTTCTATAACATTAAAGGGCACCCATTCCTTTCTACATCTCCTCCTGTGTCACGGAATAAAATTTAATGATACTTTCAAAAAAATATTACGCTATGCCATTGTGCACCTTCTATTTTACTTTTTGATCTGACACTTTTCGGGTCCCCCAGAGCAAAACACGGACTTTGCCATTATAATCATATGGGAAGCAGAGTATCATTATATAGTGAGCTCAGTGCTCACAGTACCTCTAGTTTTTTAACGTTAAGATTTCCTTTGATCTCAATTCAAATGTAGTTTCAAAGAATCTATTTCATAAATTTATAGCAAACTTATACACTTGTAGAATTGTCAATTTTCTTTACATTTGAACCCTGAGTGGGGTAAAGATGTTCAATGGACCTATTTCTAGTTTATTATATCACCGCATGTAAAGTATATAGTGATCGGGATGTCCGTCCGTCTGCATGTGTGTTACGCTTTTGGTGTATCGATCTCTTATCCGTCAATCCTCTTACACTATTGATTGAAATTTAAAGAAACTTTCAAAGAATCTTTGTTACATATTGTCATTGTTCACCTCCTATTTTAATTTTTGATCAGACACATATTTCGGGGTCCCATGGCAAAACATAGACACTGCCATTCTTTCTATTATATTGAGGGCTTGGGTACCCATCTCCTATCCACAACTCTTCCTGCATTACTAAATAAACACTGATGATACTTTCAGAGATTCTTTATTACATAATGCCACTGTGCATCTCCTATTTTACCTTTTCATATGACATTTATTTTGGGTCCCCCAGAGCAAAACATGGACTTCGCCATTATAACCATATGGGAGGCGGGGTATCATTTAGTGAGCTACCTATTCTTTTTTAAAAAATGTCAACTGAATACAAAATGTGGTCTGCTGTAGGTTCATTCAACAAAAAACTTGTATTGAAGCAATACTGTGTTCTAAAATGTTAAAAATTTTTGATATTCGTTTGGATACCACGATCTATCCTTGGAATTCAGTTCAAAAGATGACATTTCGATATAGCCAACCTCTCTATAGATGTAAATACAATTTTTATCAATAAGACGACGATACTTGGTTGGAATTTTCTTCATCCATTTGAAGGCATTGGCCGTTGAATTTCCTCTCTTTGTACAATAATCACAAGGCAAAACTGGTCCAGATGTTAAAGACTTGACATATTTCTCAACATTTTCATTGAAAATTGCAAACAAGAAGTCATATAAACGTTTGGTTACATCTCTCGGGTTGGTAGCGAGATTCTCGTATACAAGTCTGTGGATTCGACGAGGATAATTTACCGACAACTGTTTCTCATGTTGAATGTTTTCACTCATTCTTCTACAAAAACTCTTTGAAAAATTATCGAAATTTTCCACACTTGCTAAGCTTGTGACCAGTTGTGAGTGCAAAATCGCCCTTGGATCTCGAACTAAGTGAATCACTTTCAAAGATGGTAGCCGCTTAAGCAAGGTTTCCACTGCGGACATTGGAAACCGGATTGTTTTCAAAGTCCTTGTTCTCGCTTTGATGCATTTCTCTTGTAAACTTGGTAAACATTTGGTCACGCGTTCGCGAAGTGGGGTTACAATTCCTGGCAGATAGTTTTGTGTACAGTTATAATATAGATCGTGTTCTGGTGTAAAAATATGAATAAATTCATTGGACAAACTGAGTAAATCTACTTGACAGAGATTGCATGTAAACCAGTTGTATAACAAGTCAGCCATCATATCAGTAACAGTCGAATCGTTCAGAGTCAGCCTATAAAAAAGAAATAAATACATGTAAATGTTTTAATCATTATTATAAACATTAAGTGGTGATCGATATTTCTAAAATAAAAAATTTATGGTGTCAATAGCGAATTCTCGGGTGTTTTCTTCCATGAACTTATAAAGAGTCGACATTATATTGACTAAGTTATTGCCATGACATCAGAGCAAATATCAAAATTATGCATTGCAGCTTACCGTCTTGATGTTCCGTTCAGAAATCTGACCGGTCTATTTTGTTTGATTGCCATTTCGATCAATCCATGTAAGGGTTCAAAAATATAAAATTCCCCTTGGTTATAGCGAATAATGTCTGCGGTTAAAGACGATCCTCCCCTCATATAACCAAGCACCAGCGTCATAGACACGCCTAATAATGAATAAAAAGAATGATATATTTCTTAACTCTTTAAATGAAAGTTGGTAGACTGTTTATTAATACAAAAACTGTAAGAGGGAAAATCATCATGCAAAATGGATCGAAACCGCTTTGTTTCTGTAAAATAACAAAAATAATTGTAAATCGTCTAGGAAATTGCATCTTCATAACAATTAATAGAAATTATTTTTATAATTTTAATGGAAATTTATTCATACAAACTTTCATTAACATTGTCTTTTCTTCCCACTGCAGATTCCCTGTCTTTTTCACAAGTGTATTGAAGCTGAGTTTTCACTGTGTAAGACATGACATAAAAGACAAAAATTATCACGTGAACAAAATACACAGGGAAGAATTTTACCCTCCCGTTTACTGGAATTTCACAAAATCTTTAGATTTTTATCGCAAAAATAATTAAATCAGATCAATTAAAAGGACAAATAAAAAAAATAATTACCTGAAATATTCGTTATTCTTGGTGTATACCGTACAATATTTGTCACAGTCATAAAGACCATGAAAGATATCATCAGTATGATGGTTCTTGCCTTTTTTACCATTTTTTTTTTCAAAATAATTTTACAACAAATTTTAACGTGAAATAAAACTCTTATAAATACTAGTATTTGAACAAATGAGTGGAATTTGTACATGTACAACCAATCAAATTTAAACATCTCGAAATCATGCCTGTTAACAGATCGTGATTTCTTAACGTATGACGATTTTAACTCGCAAGAAATTTTAGAATGTTTACTGCGTGATGAGACAAATAAAATGAACGGTCTGATAGTAACGACGCTAAAATAGAATATGTACCTCGTAAATTTGGCTGTTGACAATGATAAATTTTAAAAATCATCAATTTTATGCTAGCCTTTTTTTTTTTAAAATAAAATTGTTCACTCTGATCCCAAAGTTTTTGCATGAATAACTTTAAAAGAAAAGATTTAGATTTATATACTTATTTAATATATATTTTAAAAAATTTAATGATCAAGCATATTTTATGCCCTGCTTATGGCCGGTTTATGTAGTGTTTTTCTTGTCCGTCTCCATTCGTCGGTCTTTCTGTCTATCCGTAACACTTTGCCAAACTCTGTGCAGTGTCAATTCTCCATGACTTCTTTCCCCACGAACAATGATAGCATAACTAATACTGAGTACAGAGCCGAGTGTCTGGGGCTAAACACTTTGTTGGTACCTCAGTTTCGAGAGTCAGACCGTTCAAGATTTTTTATCAAAGTTAATGTCCTGATAAATACTGATAAGGACTATTCAACTTCATCAGCATTTTTTGTAGTTTGTTTTGAAAATCATATAATTTACTTGATAAAATATATGGAGATAATGAATAGTATTTAAGCTTGAATATATTTTAAAACTTAAGTCTATGACATCGTTAAATTTAGTTACAACATAACATTTTCGTTAAATGTTTGGTTGTTTAAAAAAATAACTAAATCATTGCTCTGTACATAGATCTATTGGAATTTTGAGAAGCAGAAAATGAGATATTTTCATGCACCGCCGAACTGCCAAAAATATAGTCCCTGCTAGATTTATCAACTATGCCCATATTTAGATCTTTGACTTTACTGTATATCGTGTATTAAATTTAGTTTAAAGAAAATGTTTAAGATATTTTCATTTTTTTTGTTGTTGTGTTGCATTACTAATTATAATAACCGTGTTAAAAAGGGTAATTCATGTCCTATGGACATATATTTCAATTCTTCCTTAATATTTTCACCAAACAATCAGAAATCTAATATTAATTTCAAGAAAAGAGATCCAATGTCTTTAAATTGAAAGTAATTTTCAAAATCTGAAATAAGTGCATTTTAACATTTTTTTCATCTATTGAGAGAGAGAGAGAGAGAGAGAGAGAGAGAGAGAGAGAGAGAGAGAGAGAGAGAGTTTAAAATAAGACAACAATGCAAATTAGGTAATGCAATATTCATTAGAATTCCAAACGATATCATTTTGCATTTAAATACCCTGGAAGCAAACAAAAAAGAAGTACACCCTAACGTAAATATTTGAACATATGAAGTAAAATGCATCACCCGATTTCCCGTGACATTGATTTCAAGATTTCGTGATTCTTCGTGAATGGAAAGTTCCTTTGACGTTAAAAATAATCTCTTTTTCACACGATATGTATTGCAATACACGTATTGTTTCACAGAAAAGACACTTTAGTGCTGAAATCTAATTGAACTTTAAACAATCTTGGCCAGAAGTTTTACACTAAACTTAGTATAGAAATGTATTCAATATTTGTACAGATCCCAAAATACCATAGATTGCAGCTCAATTAAAATTCATTTTTGAATACTTAGTTTAGGATAGATGTATTTCACACGAATAGTAAAAATTCCTTCAGAAAAATAATTTAATGGAAGTCGATGGTATTTATAATTATACTTTATGCTGAAGGGGAAGTTGGAGAGGTATCAGTACTGGCTGTTGCTGTTTCTTGCACTGTGAAGATAGAAAAAAAACATAACAACTCATCAAAATTGGCAAAAATGGTCAAACGTTTTATCAATTAGTAGAATTATAGCCGCAGATCTGTAGCTCGCTGGTCTGAAAAAATTACGATGGATGTCCAGATTATGGTCTAGAGCTACAATTTTGCAGCTATTACATGTACAATTATTGCTGCACTTTAATCCAAAAGAATTGTCATCAAACTTAAAGAGAGAGAGAGAGAGAAATTCAAGAAATTCATTTTAGCAGAATTCCTATGAGATATCAATCGAAAAACTTGGTGTATTGTTATCAGAATTTGGAGCCTTGTCAGATTGGTTATTTCCGTCCACAATTGTAACTTTTCATTGAAACTCCCGTTTTTTCTAAGTATGTTTATTCCTGGAGATTTTGCAATTTTAATTCAGCTAGTCGAGTTAATATACATTATATTATAATATACATTATATAATATACATTATGATACTCACAGTACTCGCAGACATAAGGATAATGTTGATGAACCAGTCCCAGTGGGTCCTGCTTTACACAGGGTATATCGTCCCAGTGACCCGTGACGTCAGAGTTCAGTATGATGGTGCAGTCTTCCTCGGCGTCCAACAGGAAGCGCGTGTGACGTCACAGCTAGTCGGATCCCGCCTTGATGTTAAAAGTCCAGTGGGTAAAGGTGTTTTGATGGTACTGCGTCTCCCCAACGTCACACTCAGAATTCATCTTAATTATTAGCATAGGTATGATTTTCGAGACTTTACGTTAGGTCTGACAATGATAACGGCATTCTTATGAATGTACCTCCTACAAAATCCTCCCAACCATTATTCCTTTGTCTGTGGTTCAGTTATATATATATATATATATATATATATATATATATATATATATATATATATATATATATATATATTTTTTTATATATACATTATTGACAGTAATGATCCTATTTGATTCCCTTTGATAATATGGTTTATTGTACTATAAATTATGATACTTAAGAAATACACCTGCTGACATGTTAACATGAAAAAAATCGAAGATACCCCCCCCCCCCAAAAAAAATCTGTGGACAAGGCATAGATAACGGAACCCAAGAAAATCACAGAGGTGAGATCATGTGCCTAGAGGGAATAAGCACCCCCTGTCGACTGGTCAAACCCGCCCTGACCCGTATGTAATGATAAGATAGGCGAAATATTCTATGGTCATATACAGTATAAAACAAAGGTCTAACATGTCAGCCAAAAATACGACCAAATGATAAATAATATTTGCTAACAAGGTCATCGTGGCGATCAAAGAATTTGCAAAACGCCGACTTTGCAACAAAATCCACGTAACATCAACTTACTGTCATTAGCCTCCTTCGGTTTATAAACTGATCGTATTCATGCGCTTGAGTATCAGTATCGAAAAATATAGAACATTATTTCAGCTATATAACAGCGAATATTTTTTCTTCAAGTAAAAAGTGTGACAGGAGGTCAATTGTCAGAAACCATAACTACTAAGCCCCTTCTTGCATATACCGGGTATACAAGACAAAGTCAATACGTTAAAAGATTGTTTTTGATATATTTCTGAGGGACTAATTTGACAGACGAACATACGGACGTACTTATGTGAAAACAGTGAAGTTTATGATAACTGCACCACATACAAAGGAATATGCTGTAAACGACTCGTTTCTTCATTCTTCATTTGTTATAAAGGTCATGAACAACTTACATTATAGTTAAAAATAAACACATATCATGACTTATGAAATGGTTACTATCTCATTTCATTATTTTGTTTCATTGTCTTTTGATTTGTTTAAAAAACACAATTTAGTAAAAATTTTCTTTCAAAAATGTTACCATTCCATACCTGAGGTCCACGTCCACTTTCCCTCTACTTGACCATCAGTAAGCCCTATCCACACACCATGGCCATGGAAAGAAAAGGACTTTAATGTGGACAAAATGAAGTTCTGTTCGTCCATATTGTTAACGGCAACCACATGACCCCCTCTTGATTTGCAGTCACCCTCTGCTTGGTGAAAGTCGACGGCCCGGTGGATCCTGAATTCGTAACAATGGCCTTGGTAGGCCTTCAGAGTGGTGCCTTGGTGGAGATTTGCTGGGCAGTTTGAAATGTCACCGCCATCTTACAATAAAAAAACCCAGATGAGTAACGTTCTTTTTTCCTTCCTTTTATATATTCGATTGTATTTTAGCACAATCACAGATTTCATAAATTACAACATGTTTAGATTACCCCCCGGTTATGCCTATCAAAGAAACGTACAAACAAAAATCACCACTAGGAACAACAGCAGAAATGTCAGACCCATCGTAGAAAATGTACAGTTAACTACTCTGTTCAAAAATCTTACACATTACAAGTGCATATATATAATTTCTTATCTACAGGTTATGGTAACTAGGATCAAGGTCATATACATCACTTTCCTAACATGTGGCATCAAAATTGAATTTCACCAGATGGAAAAAAATATTTGAATGGCAGATGTGGAACTTTTAGGCTGCGGATTGTGGTATTGCTTTGTCGTCTACCTTGAGGTCATTTTTAAAAGTTGTCATATTTCAACAATTTTCTTGATTTTATGAAGAATATTATATCAAATTCGAATTATTGGTCAAAAAAAGGATTGCTACATTTTGAGCAACACTTGCTCATTTTTACAATAAATCAATGGAAAAGAAAATTTTTATTAAGTATCTCCTGTAAAACAAAACATTTTTTTTAGACATGTGTTACAAATTTAATGAATTCATGCTACATCTTAAGGTTGATGTTACACTGGGGAACAGGAATAATGTGACTGCATGAAATGTAGACGGGGATCAAGAGTTAGCGTGTGTAGTTCTTTACCATACATGTAATTTAACGTATTGCAATTTTAGCCGCATGCGTTTCCAACATAGTCTCTGAAAGATTAAGTAACAACATTCTTTTCTTTTTTTAATCGCAAGACATTATTGATTTTGTAATCAGACATCTTATCAATATCACCGCGATGGAACGCTGGGACTTGCTGGTAGAGCAGACGAAGTGGTACTGATTGTAGATGGCGCTATAGTTGGATCTAAAGACGGAGCTGGAGTTGTTGCAGGATCTTCAAAATAAAGAAAACCTCACAATTTTTCGATTTTAAAGAGAATGCCATCTTCGGAAACCCACAGCTGTTTACGCTTTGTTCCTGTCTCCATCACGTGAGGAACGAAACATAATTATCCGTGGGTTTCCGACAATGAGAGGATGGTTTCGGTTAAGAAATTCATTAAAAGTGGTATTTTAGAAATTGAAAATGCACTTACTGTACTCGCAGATGTAGTTATAATGTTCCCTTACGAGTCCTAAGGGGTCTAACTTCTGACAGGGGTAATCGTGCCAGTGACCTGATTCCGAGTATTTCATGAGAACACAATCCTCGTCTGCTATACCGTCTAACAAAAATCGTTTACCTGAATGAGACAGGTGGGGTTGTCCTGGGGCCCAGAACGTAAACGAGCTGTTCTCTCCTGTAACATGGAATTCAAAAGAAGTTAAACTTCGAAGATTCATCAAAATCTATCTTTTAGAATAAAATGGAAAAATGTCTTGCGAATTGGCGACAATACGCCAGAAGATGGAATGCAATTAAGAGAAAGAAGAATTATTAGCCATAAAGTTCCCTCTATTACTATAACTTAAGTTCTCATATCACCTGTAACCCAGGTAAACGTTCCCTCGTGGTTGGCATCAGACAGCCCAATCCATACACTGTTTCCGTGAAATGAGAGCGCCTTGAGTGAGGACATGAGGAAGCTCTGCTCCTCCGCGTCGTTGATGGCCACCAGTGTCCCTCCCCTGGATCCGCAGTCTTTCTCGGCTGATTTCCAGTCCACTTTGTGACGAAGCTGAAACTCGTAGCAGTGTGTCCTGTAGACTTTCAAGGTGGCGCCATTTTGAGGTTGTGTAGGACAGTTTTGAGTAACATCGCCATCTGTATTTACCGTGTTTTAATAGATAAAAAGAAGTGTACTGAAAAGGTTTAAAACCGCTAGGAAAAATTACTGGGTTAATGATTATTTAATAAATAATAATAAAACAACAATTACTTACAAACGACGATCACCAAAGAAAGTGCGTACAGGTACAGCATCGTGCAGAAGTGTTAAAGATTCATTTCTTATCTTAAAGGTAACGTACATGCATATTACGTAATTTGAGTACATTAAATTATGAAAAGTTCCATGCATGTGTACAAAGTTAAGTATTTCTTATCACTGAAATATTTAGCATTTCTTGTCAATGAAATATCTAACAAAAAGAAGGAATTGGGAAAATGGGATGATTTCACTTTCCCCATCAAGTTCCCTATTTACTATCATTTAGTAATATTGCACAATCACGAGTATATGACATTTTTGTCTCAACAGATTCCAAACACAGGGGCCTCTACGATCAAATTTAAACTACATGAAAGAATACAAGTTGGTTTTCCAGGGTTCTCCTTACTTCGTCGAAAGATAACAAAAAGCAACAAAAATATTGTCCTTATAATGTCCTTTACTTGGCAATTACAATTCTATCTTTAGGTGGAACATTCACTAGTTTGAATGATATACTAGTATTCGGCATTTTGTCTATTACTATCACTTGTCGCCCGTGTGGCGTCTGCTCTTTGGTCGCGGAGAAGGAGTTGATCCTTATGTAGCGGGTTCGAATCCCACTGTGAGACCACTGTGGGACGTGGAGATCTGTCCTTCAGAGGAGACGTACCATATAACCCGAGGTCTCGTGTTACGAAGTTGCTTGACAGCTCAATGACTGTAAGTGCCGAGTATAGGACAAAATTTGCAGCTCTCCACTGGCATTTGGTAGCCTCTGGGTATCAGTGAAAAATTCTCGAGAGGGACGTTAAACAACACACAAAGAAACATCAACTATTCTCCCTCCCCTCCCCACTCTCTTTCTCCACTCTCTTTCTCTTTCCCCACTCTGTATCTCCCCCCTCTCTCTCCCACTCTCTCTCCACTCTCCCTCCACTCCCCAAATACACACTCTCTATCTGGCTCTCTCTCTCTCCATATTCTCCCTGTCACTTTTTCTCTCTTCCATCTCTCTCCACTTTCACTTTCCACTTTCTATCTCTCTACACTCTCTCTCTCTCTCCTATCTCCCCACACTCCCCCTCTCTTTATTAATTTTTTACCGGCTAACTCAATCAATTACTTGCAATGTGAAATAAACTATATATATTCATATTACTTAAATGATTCATAGTTATTTACAATAAAAATAATAAATGAATACTTAATCCACAATAAAGAGAAAATTCTTAACGTTATCTTACGAAAATATATAAAATGTTTATTCTTGATCTTTTTACTTTAAGTTTGAATTAGCAGAATTGTTTACTTATGCAAAGAAATGAATGTAATTTAAAATCATAAGGGCGATAACTTCAAAGTAGAAAATACTGTTTCCCGTTCACAATTTGATCGTGTCATTAACCAAAATGCTCTTGCATCATGACACCCTCATTACCCAGTTTGTCAAATTTGCACATTGCATCTACATGTGTATGTTCGTTTGGTTTTTCATTCAAATGCGTACTGTTCATAAAACTACATTTAACTTTTACTTGTTGCATGGTTCTACTCTGTTAACCATAAATTTCCACGTTATGTTTTTGAATTGACAATGTTAAATGATTAATTGTTTTTCATTTATTACAGGCCGTAGCCATGCTTCAGGGATAATTAAAAAGTCGTTTAATTAAGCAAAAGAACCATTCAATAAAAAAAAAACAACAACAAACAATCAAATTGTCAACTCAAAAAAAAAAATGTTACAAGTTTGCCTGTGTCGCGCATAGGCGCTCTCTTAAAGATATGTAACATTAAAATTTATAAGCATTAAATTCTAAGTCTGGAGACAGAATTTTAAAACTTATGTAAAAAGAACCGGGGTGAAAGGGAAGGTGAGAGCGAACATGTTAAATATTCAAAATTCCTTCAAAAGAAATGTCCACAGACTTCATTCATTGGACATGAGCAAAAAATAGGGCTGGGCAATAATATCGATATTTCAATATATTGCGATACAATGTCAAAAAATATCGTATCGCAATACTATTTTGTAATTTCGATATACATGTATTGGCAAAATGCTTAGATTAAGGAATTTTGTCATTAAATATAAAAATGGACTTATGAAAGTTTGTTATTAAGTCAAACAGTAAGACAGAAGTTGTTTTGTTGGAACATTTCAGAGCATAACTTAAATGAAATCAACAAGATTTTTTCCGTGTTGGTTACTTATCATAGTTATGTACATTCTGCATGTAAATTAAAGTAAATATAGTAAGAAAATGCCATTTAAATTACATTGAAAATATTGCAATACATATCGCAATACAGCTAAAAGTATCGCAATATATCGCAATACGAAATCTCGCGACAATACCCAGCCCTAGCAAAAAATATGAACCATAATTGCAGTGCATGACAGTGACGTAGTATCGTTTTTGAAAGTGGGGATAGCCCGAGAAAAAAACAATACCCATCTTATCTGAAGAAAAAAGAAACTGACAGAAAAAAAGAAAGAACAAAAGGAAACTTGAGTGTGTGAGGGTGTGTGTGTGAGGGTGAGAGGGTGTGTGAGTGTGTGTGTTTGGGGGGGGGGGTGGAGGGATAGGGAAGCGAACTTCTTTCGTTGCCATTTTTTCATATATTACTACTTTACCCTTCCTTCACTACCCTGCAACAAAAGTAGGGAAGAGAGCTGGGGGGGGGGGACTTTCGATTTAAGGGGGCCGACTCTAGTTTTCATTGCGCAATATTTCGCGCATCATAGTAAAATGAAGCGTATTTACTGTTTTAAAGCAACTTTTTTCACTTGATTAATAAAATAAAACAAAATTAAGCAATTACAGGTTTAAAAATGTAATAACAATTTTATATAACTGAATTTTTAACCGATTTTCCAACTGATAGGTAGGTTGACGTCGTTATAGTGCATGATAAATTGAAGCTCTTAAAGAAAGGGGTAATAAAGATGTTATTAAATAAAAAGTAATAAACATACACTCTTGAAATTTACTACATAGGAATTTGATAATCTCTTCATCATATTTTATTATTTTTGTATAAATCCTATGCATACGTCATATTTTGTAGCACTCTATAATAACAGGAAAATTCGTTAATTTTTGGCCTTTTGAGATGCCCCCCTCTGGTAACAAGACTGTAGAATTTTGTGTTTCTTACAAATAATGTACAAGATAGTATTACTCATCAAATATTATAGTTTGAACAAAAACGCTATTGTAGTATTTGTATAATTTGCTTTAAAGTGCTAAAAATTGGCACTTTCCTACATAATCCTATAGTAAATGTACCTGTATTTTGAGATGGTCCCTTAGAAATACCTGGACGGTACATTTCCCCCAAACTTTGCTTGTACACTAAAGTTAATGTCAGTTAAATATGGTATAAAAATGAAGAGTTTCGCTTTTGTAGTTTTCACGCAATAAAACCATAGTCGGCCCCCTTAAATTTACAATCGTAAAAGTTTATAAGTGGAAAAGGGTAAAGGAGGGAACCAGGCTCCCTGACAGGAGTCCTCTGTCGAAGTTGACCCCGTAGAATATTGACCGGGGATACCCGAAATATGGGTCAGATCAAATAGTAGAACAGGAGGTCACAATGGCATTATGTAATAAAGAATCTGTAAAAGTATCATCAAATTTTATTCAGTGGTATAAGACGAGTTGCAAATAAGAGATGGGAACTCTTCAGTATTATAGAAAGAATGGCAGTGTCCATGTTTGCTATGGGAAACCCAAAATATTTTTTTATCAAAAAGTAAAATAGAAGGTATACTCCACGGCACTATGTAACAATTTAACAAAGATTCTGTAAATGTCTCATTAAATTTCATTCAGTGGTATAGGAGAATTTGCGGATGAGAAATGGGTACCCCAAAGTGTAACAGACAGACGGACGTACAGCTAGACGAACGATCGGACGGACATCCCGATCACTATATACCACTTTTCAAGCGGGGTGTTAAAATCCATTCTGAAAAAGTGTGCATATTTCTGAAAAATCGTTCAGGATTTTCATCTTCTAATTCTTCTTATACATCTACATGTATCTCCGTCTCTTTCAAGAGAAGCTAAAGCTTGCTTTATTTGTGTAAAGATTTCTCCTTTAAAGTACTAAATTAACAGAATCCCTCATAATAAAAATAATTCAAATAGAGAAATCCATAATTTTATTTAAAACATGCTTATCACAATTTAACATCTTTTTTGCCTATTACGAGCTCTCCCACGGAGCCAACGATAGCGCCTGCTGTTGTGGTACCGGCTATGTCGGGTTCTGGAGTCGTGGTTGGTGCGGTGGTAACAGAAATAGGTCCACCTAATGTGGTGGTGCTCGTAGGTATCGGTGTTGATGGCCTCATGGGTGTCCCTAATGTGGTGGTCGTTGGAACGGGAGTTTGGTCTACAATGGATATAGTATTTAGAAAGTACGTACATTTACCAATGAAATGTATATATTATATTTTCATGTAAAATCAAAATTATTTCAAGTAAATTCCAATTTAATTGAGTGATTGCAAAAAATAAAATGACTTTCCACTGGCGGGCTTAGAGTAGGAGGGGGACAGGGGGCTCCCCCTATTGTGTCCAAAACATACGTAAGATTTCTGAATTATATTTTAGTGTGGCTGTAGGCCCCTATCCGATCCAAAACTGGTCGCCCTCCCCCTTTTTTCAAGATTCCTGGATCCGCCACTGCTTTCTTTTGAATATCAGAGCAAAAATCCACTTACTGTATTCGCAAACGTATGGATAGTTCTCATGCACAAGGCCTAGAGGATCCAACTTAACACAGGGATAGTCGTGCCAGTGACCGGAGTCCGAGTACTTCAACAGGACGCAGTCCTCCTCTATAAGATGTGGAAGATGAAGGCCTCCTCCTGTCAGGGTGTCCAAAATCAGACGTTTTCTACCGATACTGGGTAAGTCCACCACTCCGGGCTGTCCCGCTGCCCAGTATGTGAAAGTCGACGCCTCGCCTGCAAGTTAATATTACCTTGATTAAAGATATGCATACGATTGTTCCCGTCTCTTGCTGAAGTTTGTGAACAAGTCTTAAATTATAGTCGAAATAAAAACTTTGATTGATTGATTGTTGTTTAAGGTCCCTCTCTAGAATTTTCACTCGTATGGAAACGCCACCACCACCACTTGTCGGTGGAGGGCTACAAATTCTTACCTTTAATTTATTCGGCACTTACGTCCTTTGAGCAGTGAGGGAACTTTTTAATGTCAGCACTTACTGCGACACGGGACCTCTGTTTATACGGTCTCATCCCACGTCCCACAGTGGGATTCGAACCCGCGACGTAAGGATCAACTCCTTACTCCGCGACTCTACAGAGCAGACGCTCTTACCATGCACTGCGCCACATTTAATGATATACTTTTGAAAGGACTTTATTCGGTAAATAGCCAATTTTTGCCCACGAAATCAAACGGAGAAATTTTTAATTATGTTCTAAAACAGGGGGATATATGCTGACTTCAAAGCACTGAATAATTTCATCAGCAATGATGTTATTTGTTTGAAATGACGTCACGAAAATTACGTAAATTTAAAATTTCCATGATTTCTACAGAAAAATATACCCGGTATATATTACGTCGATATTTTGAGAAAAAATCACCGAGTGCAGGTCTGATCAGGCTCAATATTTTGATATAATGTGTAGAATGGTAATATCAATGAAATATGTAAATATCGTTCCTGGGCAAACTTGCGCTCTATAAATTCTATAACTAAAATTGTTGAAATGTTGTCAATTTTGTCCTTTTTCTAAAAAATGATATAAAATCGGACGAGTTTGTGACGTCATAAAAACAAAAATAATCAACTAACTACTTTGAAACTCTAATATTTTCTGTTAAATCATATTTTTTATACAATTAATGGAATTCAGCACATTTCAAGAACTTTTCAAAATTTAACTTTTGTGGGGGCAAATATATGCAACATACAGCAAATAGTTCTTTGAGTGTAGAGGCAAAAGAATACCGCCAATTCTTGGACCATTTTGAAAATTTAATATTCTTAGATATCCTTCATAAATTTTGTCTGCAATCAAATCGGCAACAGACTTTTAAAAATGTCAAAGAGTTGAAAACAAGATATCTACCATTAATCCATGTAAATTTCCCTTCCTGTTGTGCATCGGTTAATCCAATCCAAACTCCCTGACCGTGGAATGGAAAGGATCTCAATGAAGACATGATGAAGAATTGCTCTTCTATATTATTGATGACAGCCAGAGTTCCTCCTTTGGAACTGCAGTCATTTTCTGCCACGGTCCATTCCACGTGCCGGTGGATCATGAACTCGTAACAATGTCCACTGTAAGTCTTCAGATGTGTAGATTGCTGAAGATTTGGAGGGCAAAACTGTAGCTCATCGCCCCCATCTTTAAACAAAAATGAAAAACGCAAATGTTCCAGGTAGTTAAATTTTTATTTTGTTTTCAATAACGGATTCTTCATGAAATGAGAAATTATCTGGTTAATATGATTGTCTGTCGTTTACACTATCTTGGCATTCATGATTGTTAATCTGATATCTTTTTGAAAACTACAATGACTCCCTATTTTTCAGTACCTTTTGGGACAAATGGTTATAAAATCGTATATTTAAAGGCATCGATCGCCATAGATATGATTGCACCTTTCTATGATCATCTGTAAAATACACGTACCAAATCTGCATGCCCTCTTGAGAACAAGTACGTACATAATAAACTGTAGAAAATTTCCTATACAACATCTTCAAATTCTCATTGGTTCAGA
Source organism: Saccostrea cuccullata (assembly GCF_032062105.1). Lineage (NCBI taxonomy): Eukaryota > Metazoa > Mollusca > Bivalvia > Ostreida > Ostreidae > Saccostrea > Saccostrea cuccullata. Next base: position 78,700 of record NW_026927328.1, on the reverse strand, counting down.
AATTAATAACATCAGCAAATTTAAATTGTTGCTAATTATGTAAAACGCTGTGATTGGATTCTTGACATAATGCCACGCCTTAGGCTTATGGAAAGTCCAAGGATAACAGAGAATTGTACTATTTTTCCCAACCTAGTTCAATATTTTACAAAACGCCATAATAAGATTTGGATATTCAAGATCATATAATTATATTCATTAATTGAAACTGTCTTAATGTTAATTCAAGACTGAAAATGTAATGGTTCAAGACTGAAAACTTAATGGTTCAAGACTGAAAATGTAATGGTTCAAGACTGAAAACTTAATGGTTAAAGACTGAAAATGATTAGGTTGCAATTGCAATTTCATGAAGATATTTCGATTATTAAGCCCTACGTAGCATGAAATTCTACAAAAAAATATATAACCCTCAGTTCAGTAGCCGGTCAGAACTTGATTAGTGTCAAAACTCAAAAGTTTAAAATTGTAATTACTGAGTATTTGATCCTAGCCCCCAAAATTGTGGCCACCAAAAATTAAAAAAAAACACTCACAAACTGTGGTGACCAGAATTAGCGATAATGCCAAGATCCACATTGCGTAAGGTAAGAAAGTACCAACCACGTACAAATGCATTATATCTGTGATCTCTTAGATCATTCTCTTATCAGTTAGGTTAGTGACCTTAAGTCCTGAATATTGCAAACCAAACCAGATTTTTTTTATATGAACAGAACACAGGTACTTGTGGACAGGACCCCCCCCCCCCCCCGATATTCAACCCCGGGGCTTATTTGACATTTTTTCACAATTTATATTTATTACACTTATTCAACATGTTTGCAATAGGAATAAATCGTCAAAACCCCAAAATAATCGCTCCACAAAAAATACTCCACTATACATCTCTCATTTGATGTATAGTGGAGTATTTTTTGTGGAGCGATTATTTTGGGGTTTTGACGATTTATTCATATTGCATACATGTTGAATAAGTGTAATACATATATAAATTGTGAAAAAAATGTCAAATAAGCCCCGGGGTTGAATATCGGGGGGAGGGGGGTCCTGTCTACAAGTACCTGTGGAACAGAACAGTTTTGTGGAGAAGCCCTCTGCATCATTATAGATTTCGGACTGGAAACCATTGGCTAACGAAGATGTATTCAATAATATAGTGATAAAAACTGTTCTTTAAAATCTGAATTTTTTTTTCAATTTCTACCTTTGCGATGTTAAAGTAATTATTTTTAAGTACTAGTACATTTAGGATGTAAATATTTGTCAAGTTGAAGTGTCCTTTTGTCCAGTTTTGTCCCAAAAGTCATGCTATATATTTGTTTGGATTTTACTTAGCATTTACATTTCCTTTTGAAAATCATAAGAGTTAAAGAAACATTTTATCTGAGTGAGCAGAGGGTATTTAACCACCCCCTTCAGAATCACATGGCCGTCCCCTTACATTATTCACGCAAATCTTCTAATTTCTCTTTGCAATTGATGTGTGTGTTTAAGTTTAAACTGTCATACACAAGTTGGGAGCGGACCTCTAAAAACATAGGAGATGAGATGGGGTGTCATGGAGAAATATTCATCCCCTGTCGAACCCTCCGATCTTACATTCAAATTCACAAATGAACAAAAAAAAACTTTGAATGCACCACCCAGAAAACGAAATCTTGTGTGTCAGTTGAAATGTTGAGGACATTGATATATAAAGATAGACTCTAATTGTAATGGTCCGAAATATCTGGCGTTCTCCTGGCTTTTTTACGGTGTTGGTATTTTACTTGTCAGGAACGTAAAATTCATGTATCAAAATCGTAAAAAAAAAAAAAAAAAAAATCCAGGAAAACGTCAGATATTTCGGACTATAATTTGTCCTCCGTAAAAAGTAGGAAGTGAACATTAAATTATTTAGCACTTTCTTTACTAGAACTTACATATGATGCTTTTAACAAAACCGGTAAAAAAAAATAAAAGCTGAGAGAGAGACTAATTTTCGATTTTCACATAAATCCTTGAACCTCATTAGTTAAATGTGTTGCCTCTGTAACTAGATTCTGCAATATTCAGCTAGAATGCCTAGCACATGTATGTGGATTTTAATCTGCAAAATTTAATCTCTCTCTTTAAAATATCTTACGTACCATAGTTATCAAAATCAACGACATTCAAAAGACATGAGGACACAATTTATTATATGGTGATCATGGAAAAAACATTCAAAACATTTATAGCATATGTCAACAACTTAAAAGCAAGTTTTCACTACATGAGTTATCTTTGTCTGCATCATTATCACTTTCATCAGTTCATCCATTTTTACACGTCAAGTCTTGCATACTGAAATGCCACTTTCGCTTCTCTGTTACTCTTCATTACCACTCATTTTCTTTCAAGGCGAGATACTGTTTCGCTGATTCTTCTTCCATGGTTTTCAAAAAGTCATACAGTCAAACTATATACAGTCACACTATGTAAAAAACAATATAACAATAGCCATTCCAATACATGAAACTGCTACATAGGGACTGAGTCTTTCTCCTATCCGTGCACACTTCCAAAATATCCCAAGAATCCCTGTTTTATTTTTGTCCAGCAGACGTGGAGCTATAGACCTAATATATGCACATGTACATATAAGCAACAAAACAACTGTCAATAAACTTTGAAAATTAAATAAAGCAGACATTTTTCCATGTAACACGGACAACTTCCGGTTTACGTGTCTTTTCTTTCTTAGAGTAACTTCCCTTGTGCTATTTTAGGTAGTGATGATCTAGAATGTGACGAAATAGCCCTCGTGACTCTCCAAATATTAATTCGCAGTCATTTCATATTGTTCGAAATACTGCTGTTAGCATTTTTGATATTTACCATAGTGTTGATCTTTCATTTCTTTAATTGTTTAAGTATCAAAAGAAACCTTAGACGGATTTATCTGACGTTATTAACAATCGTCTTAGGAACTACTTTGTTTTGTGCATGAATTTGATTGTTTATATCAGTGGTCAGCCATTTTGTTTACAGAGGAAAGGAAAACTATTTTACGCCTGAAATTACAACTCAAATACAGCAATCATGAAGTGGGAATACAAAGAAGAACATCCTTTTGAGAAAAGAAGAGCTGAAGGCGAGAAAATCAGAAAGAAATACCCAGACAGAGTGCCCGTATGTTTTTAATTAGGGATAAAAAAAATTGTGTCGTAATGCGATGCAATGTCAGAGGAAATAGAAAATAATGAAATGAATAACTGCAGAGTTTAACATATTTCTGATAATAATTATTGTTATTGTTTGTCAGATGACTACTATGCATGCAAGTGTTAAAGTCCATAGACTGACTGAATGCGCAATTGAAATTGTATGATTATGAATGCTGTAGTATTTTTTGTAACATTTAATAATATGCTCATTGATATAATCAAATATAGTTTATAATTGTTGTCATCTGGCATCCATTTTATTTCAGTAAACCATTTTATGTGTTTCAACCAAAAACTGTATTTGAAGGTTCATGTTGCTTTTGCAGTTTATATTTTTGTTGACAGGTCATTGTTGAAAAGGCACCAAAGGCTCGTGTGGGAGATTTGGATAAGAAAAAGTATTTAGTTCCCTCAGATCTAACTGTTGGACAGTTTTATTTCTTGATCAGAAAGAGGATTCACTTGAGACCCGAGGATGCCCTGTTTTTCTTTGTGAATAATGTCATTCCCCCGACCAGTGCCACAATGGGATCCCTGTATCAGGTAATCTAATTTAATAATTTCAATTGGAAGTTAGAGAAAAGAAAGAGCATTTGAAAATAATGGTAATTGACATGAGTATATTTAAAGTTTAGAGGTATCAGGCTTTACTTCTTTAAAGCAAAACTCTGTTTTTATAATGGTTCCATGCCTAAAGTAGTTTTTCAGAGTCAGACCTACTCAAAATATTTATTCGCTCAATATGTACCATTTTCTATGTTTTCAACTTTTTTGCAGAATCAGCTAGTCAATATCAGTTATACTTGGCATAATGCTTGATCATCTGATATATAAAATTCAATTTTGCTCAATGAATGATTGAATCCCTCTGCAGGAAAAGGGAGGGGGGTCGTTAAGCAGCATTAAAATGGGAGAGATTCATGTTAAAAAATCTTAAAAATCAACAAAAAATATATCTAAAAACATTTACCTCCTACTGGTTTCATGCTTTATCATGTTTAAGTACACTATAATTTAATTTTGTTTGTATTCTTGCCTCTCATTGGTTGATTTCCAAAAAGGAACGCATAACATTTTGTATAATCTGGTTTGGTATGGGGACACACCCCCTTGACAACCAGCTGAATCATCTGTATCCATCAATCCCCTCATTTCCAGTCCTTGAGATTCATGGAAAATTCCAGATTTAATGAATGTACCTTTATCTTCAAACAGTTGCTCGATCTTACCTCATGTAAACAAGCATCATGGCTGCTGGATCTATGTATCAGTTTTTACCTCCCCTTGCTTCCCATCACTTCCGTTACTACGGTTGTAAATAAATTTGAACTCATAAAAACAACACAATTTTACATCCCCAGTTGTTTAATTATTTTAAAATTAAATTATAAGGAATGATGTTATCGATATAATATGGTTTGGGTCAGTTTACGCTTTTTTAAATCTGTACATTATAAAGGTAAAGCTATTATACTCGATAATTTGGCCAAGAATTAGAGTCATTCCTTAATTAAAATTTGTTTAGATTTTTTCCCCCAGGGGCTTTGACAAAACCAGTGATCTAATCATTGAAACATCTGAATAGAAATGTAATTTAAATCTTCTAAAGTACAGGAAAGCCCTAATTAGTCAAAATTAAAAGCAAGTTTCCCTATGGAGCATATATTCAAGTTCAGTTATTCATATTGCATCCCTTGGGTAAGTAGGATGCATTAGATAACATTGAGTGGACAAATAATTTTTTTTTTAACTCTTATAGAGAAATATTTTAGAACTGATTTGTCAGGAAACACAGGACATCAATTAATTATCAAATATACATATTTAGTGCCATAATCAGTCATTTTTTAATTGTAATAATTCATGTCCAATTGGCAGGTCAAAAACACATAGGGTGCAAATCAAAAAGAAAAGGCAGGATATAATCAGCTTTAGATATATATAATATATATACATATGTAAAAAAAAAAACAACAAACACACACACTCATGGTGTAGTTACAAAGTCTATCTTTGAATTGGGTCTTTATACTAAGTAAATTGGATACGACTACATGTACTGACAGTTTGTATCTCCGATGTTTAGTATCAATTCATTTGCTAGAAATAGAATCAGGGTTCAACACTAACATTTAATTTTTTAGGCTTTGGTCTGGACGGACTAATGCTTCTTAACTTTTACTAGTCCGCGGACAATTTTATGAGTCCGTCAAAAATATAAATAAATAAATAGAATTAACATTGCAATGTATTTTTAAAAATACTTCTTTGAAATAAACAAAACATTTACATGAAATGTTTTATACCAAGATTCGTTGAAATCGCACGATCAGGAACTACACTGTACGATTGTATTCCAGATCTCATTCGTTTTTCTCTATACATGATTACATCATCTAAACATCCAACATCTTTGATCTTTATGTGTCATACTAAATCATGATCATTAAAATGTTTAATTCTATACCAATGTGTATGAGTCCTAAATTTATAAGCACCGAATTGACTCAGAATTACCTAACTTCCCACCAAGAAGCTAGAAAGCTGAAAATAAATATGGGGTTTTCCATTGAAAGTTGTCGAGAACTGAACATCCGTAAATTCTTTCTTTTTTTCAAAGAAAACTGTATAAGTCCATTCTGAACTAATTAGCAACAAATTTTATCAGTCCAAATGAAAATGTATTAGTCTGAGACTAACGGACTAACGTTAATGTCGAACCCTGAGAATGGAGATTAATAATAATGTGTGTAATGGTACATATAATATTTTTCATTTCAAGTGCTATAAATTAGTAAAGATTATCAATTATGAATCATGAAATTTATGAATGGAGATCTTCTCATAAAATCATAGGGATCAAAGTGTTATTAGCTAAGCCTTTTAAACTTGCAAATAATCGAGCAGCTGTTAAAAATGTTTCAATACAAAATTTTGTTAAAAGAGCTACATGTATTATTGTCTTTCCTGCAATTTTCCTGTTTTTAATTCATTCACTTGCAACAAGGGCCGAAAATAAAATGGGGCATAACTGTACATGAATATGTTAGTTATCAATATTGGAATGAAAAAAATGTAGAATATTATGGTTTTAAACAGTATGTCATATTTTTGGGGTAAGTAACTATGATGATGTTCAATATATAAATTGTCTAATCTATGCATAATGAAAAATTACATACAAACAAATTACACAAAGCTTATTTTCCCCGCAGGAACATCACGAAGAGGATTTCTTTCTGTACATTGCTTACAGTGATGAGAGTGTTTATGGTGCATAATGTTATCAAGGCTTGGTTATACTTCAGAAACATTGGTTTTCCCACTGGACTTTTGAGAAGTTTATACTTGTTTACAAAGCTTTTCAGAGCGACCTTGTACATTTTGGTTGCTATGTCGTAAATTGCATCAGGTGAGAAGACAACTCTATTCCATGGTGTCACTTGTTTGCTTTTCATTGTTGAATGTATCTAAATAATTATTAACTGTTGCAAAAAAAAATTCATCCTGTTAACTAGAGTAGTATTTATATTCAGACAAGCATTTGTTTGAAGTCTTCAGCAATTTGTACCAATTTTTGTGTCAGGAAATTTTAGAGTTATCATGGTTATGATAAACTTATTTTCATTATCATCTTCTGATCTTAATGTCATTCATGTCATTTTAATGACTTTTTTTGGATGGTAAATTTGGTGTTTACATTCTTTTATGTTTATTATTTTTATTAATTGTATTATATGTAAGCATGTAAATAAAATCACCCAAAAAAAATGTTCTTGGATATGTTTTGAAGGAAACAAATTTCTTGTTTCATTGCTATCTTTAAGACAACCAGCAAAAAGTAGAAAGTATTTCTAGTTCTCCTGAAAACTAATTTTGGAGCATTGAAAGACATGGGCACACTTAATCCCCCCTTTTTGAATTGGAGATGGGCTTTTACATGGATGTCCTACCACTTACTTGACTTGGTAGTGTCCTAGTCAGAATTTTTACATAGATGTCCTACCACTTAGTAGTGTCCAGAGGATCTTAGATTTAAATGGGTTCAGGCTTGATCATGTCTTAAGTTTAATCTCATGGATAAAGGTCACTTAGATGCTTAGTAAAAGGTTGTCAGAATTATGAATGAAACCCTAGACAGTACTGTGGAATCATTTTAATTATAGAAGATCAGTGTTTTCGTGCAACAAAATTTTTGTTCGAGTGGAAATTATTTGGAGGTTGATTCATTTCATATACATGTAGAGAAGATTCAATAAACTGATAGATCATAAATTAACTGTTCAAGAGGATATACATTTGTAAAGTTGGAATTGATAAAATTTGTGATATACCCTATGAACAATGATGATTCCACGTAGCTTTCATAAGGTGTTACTTTAACTTACTTTTAACTTAACAAAGGTGTAATGTGGTCTTGAAATAAGATCCAGTCAAGGTCATCACACACACACACCTAGCTTACACTAGTCATCAATGAGATGTGTATTGTATTAAATTCCGACAGTCAAACTCGAAATAAATATGTCAGATAGTACATGAATGCCCTACCAAGGGTATATTACCCTGGTAGTGGTAGTAACTCAACATATACATTTGCATTGGTATAATATGAAGTTTTTAGCTCACCTGAGCCGAAGGCTCAAGTGAGCTTTTCTGATCACATTTTGTCTGTAGTCCGTCTGTCTGTCTGTAAACTTTTCACATTTTCGACTTCTTCTCAAGAACCGCTGGGCCAATTTCAACCAAACTTGCCACAAAACATCCTTGGGTGAAGGGGATTCAAGGTTGTTCAAATGAAGGGCCACACCCTCATTCAAGGGGAGATAATTGGGAATTAATAAAAATTTTGTGGCATGTTTTAAAAATCTTCAAGAACCACTGTGCCAGGAAAGTTGAAACTTATATGAAAGCATCCTCAGGTAGTGCAGATTCAAATTTGTTCAAATCATGACCCCCGGGGGTAGGGCAGGGCCACAATGGCCGATCAAAGTTTTACATAGAAATGTATAGGAAAATTCTTTAAAAATCTTCTTCTCAAGAATCACTGTTCCAGGAAAGATGAAACTTATATGGAAGCATCCTCAGGTAGTTTAGATTCAAGTTTGCTCAAATCATGACCCTTGGGGGTAAGGTGGGGCCACAATGTCCGACCAAAGTTTTAAATAGAAATATATAGGAAAATTCTTTTAAAATCATCTTCTCAAAAACCACTGTGCCAGGAAAGATAAAACTTATATGGAAGCATCCTCAGGTAGTGTAGATTCAAGTTTGTTCAAATCATGACAAATCATGACCCTTCCGGCCAGGAAAGATGAAACGGGGCCACAATGGCCCCACAATGGCTGACCAAAGTTTTAGATAAAATATATAGTTTTACATAGAAATATATAGGAAATTCTTTGTTCAAAGTCTTCTTCTACATAGATATAGTAAAGCCATAATTGATCATATTTATATGGAAGCATCCTCATGCAGTGTAGATTCATGGTTGTTCAAATCATGACCCCTGGGGGTAGGGGGTAGCTTATATTAGGGGAGGGCAAAGTTTTACATAGAAATATATAGAAAATTCTTTAAAAATCTTCTTCTCAAGAATAGTAAAGCAATAATTGATCATATTTATATGGAAGCCACAGTGGACGACTAAAGTTTTACAATTAGAACTATATAGGAAAAATCTTTAAAAATCTTCTTCTCAAGAAAAGCAAAGCTATAATTGATCATATTTATATGGAAGCATCCTCAGGTAGTGTAGATCAAGTTTGTTCAAATTATGACCCCCGGGGGTAGGGCGGGGCCAAAATGGCCAACCAAGTTTTACATAGAAATGTATAGGAAAATTCTTTAAAAATCTTCTTCTCAAGAATAGCAAAGCCATGATTGGTCATGGGACTACTTTAAGATTTAAACTTTTCAATAATAAACCAATTTCTACTTTTTCCTAGCCACAGTGCTCAGGTGAGCGATGTTGCCCATGGGCCTCTTGTTTTAAGAATAATCTTGAATAGAGTATTTTCCATTGAGGTGATTTAAGCAAGCATTATTCCCCTAGCGCTATATTGTAGGTCAACATTTCCAGATCCCTTCATTATTCAACCAGGTTCAATTTATTTTACTGGTTACTGAGGTAAAGATAACACTATTTTTCTTATGAATACATTAGTTCATAATTTTAAGATTATAAATATTTTCCCCCATATATTTCTTGCATGCATATTTAAAATTGGTTGCTCAAAGAAGTAAATTCACGACTTTGCCATACAAAATGGTGGCTATAAGGAGAATAACTTCTTGGCAAAATACTTCATAGGAAAAGGGTCTATAGTGTCTTTGAAATTGTCTTTGAAATTGAAGTTTAAAAAGTTGGAAGTACGTAGACATTTAATTCTCATCAAATTATAAGTTCATAAACTTCATAAACTATTCTTGATAAGATGATTTTTAAAGAATTTTCTTATAATATGTCTATGTAAAACTTTGATTGGCCATTGTGGCCCCGCCCTACCTCCAGAGGTCATGATTTGAACAAACTTGAATCTACACTACCTGAGGATGCTTCCATATAAATATGATCAATTATGGCTTTGTTATTCTTGAGAAGAAGATTTTTAAAGAATTTTCCTAAATATTTCTATGTAAAATTTTGGTTGGCCATTGTGGCCCCGCCCTACCCCTGGGGGTCATGATTTGATTTTGAACAAACTTGAATCTACACTACCTGAGGATGCTACCATATAGGTATGATCAATTATGGCTTTGTTATTCTTAAGAAGAAGATTTTTAAAGAAGTTTCCTATTTATTTCTATGTAAAACTTTGGTTGGCCAATTTGGCCCCGCCCTACCCCCGGGGGTCATGATTTGAACAAACTTGACTCTACTTCCTGAGGATGCTTCCATATAAATATGATCAATTATGACTTTGCTATTCTTGAGAAGAAGATTTTTAAAGAATTTTCCTATACATTTCTATGTAAAACTTTGGTTGGCCATTGTGGCCCCGCCCTACCCCTGGAGATCATGATTTGAACAAACTTGAATCTACACTACCTGACGATCTTTCCCCATAAGTTTCATCTTTCCTGGCACAGTGGTTCTTGAGAAGAAGATTTTTAAAAGATACCGACAAATTTTCATTAATTCCCAATTATCTCCCCTTGAATGAGGGCTTGGCCCTTCATTTGAACAAACTTGAATCCCCTTCACCCAAGGATGCTTTGTGGCAAGTTTGGTTGAAATTGGCCCAGCGGTTCTTGAGAAGAAATCGAAAATGTGAAAAGTTTACAACGACGACAACAGACAACGGACAAATTGTGATCAGAAAAGCTCACTTGAGCCTTTGGCTCAGGTGAGCTAAAAAGCTGAGCTAAACACAAATTCAAGAAAAGTGTGGTCAAAGGAAAGGAAAGAAATGTAGATGCAGTTGGATAGCTCTCATAACTAGTATGTATAAGCAGTTTAATATTTTTAATAGTTTCGTTGAAATTGCAGCTTTAAACTCAAAAGTTCAAAGCTATTAAAACACAAGGAATGATGGAAGAGCAGAAGAGGAACATGACAAACTCTATATGCCCCCGCCACATTCATTGCATAAAAAATAATTATAATGCTTCAGCCTAATGTGTTGCAATTAATTTGAAAGATGAATCCAACTAGATCATCTTCTTGCTAATATCTTGGTAAAATTTTACAGAAATAATTAAAATACAATTTTGTTTAAATTTTTAATAGCATCAGACATCTTTTATCGTGTTAAAGAACATGAAAGACAGTTTTTAGATATATCACATTTGAGATTCATTTTGTGTTAACCAAAGTAAAACACATGATCACAATTTATGTAACATTATAGGGTAAAAAACCCAGATCTGATATCTTTACTTTTCAACAGATGTACATGTATTACTAAAAATAAAATATGCTTTATTAAAAACAAGAAAAATAATGACACGATCTGCAAAAATATTTACATTTCACATACATCCTTCTTTTAAGGCAATTTTGGACAATCTTTCAACATCAAAATCCATTAAAAAAAAATCTGAGATACAGGCAATTTGGACTATCTTTCAATATCAAAATGCATTCAAAAAAGTTTCTTTCTGAGATTATATGTATTTATGACTAGACAACACCATTTAGTAAAACTGTTGTTGTTATACAAGTATATACAATCAAATTTAAAGCTTTGCATATTGAAAACTTACGACTAAATTAAAGCCGTCACTGAAATAGGCTCCACTGTCTGAAACATTTAACTGAAAACTTATGTCAGTATCTAATTCATATACGTAATTAAAATACTAGCAAATAATTTTTCACAATGTATAAAGATATTAAAGCACCAGATGATACATATTTTTACTTGAAATAAAATTGATCAGCATAAAAAGGGAAGATCAATGCAAAAATTCACTTGTACAGGCATCTCAAACATACATTCATAAATCAAAAACCACCCTACAACTGTCATTCTCTCCGGATTTCCATTTCTCAAGAGGACATTTGCTTGTTTATCATTTTTCATCACATTACTTCTGCCAGTTTTTATAAAATGTCTAAAACAAATACTGATTCAACAATGATCAAATTTTGAGTATCAAGTTTATATGCAGTAAGTTATTCGCTTTGTAAGAAATACATGTAAGATATTTTCCCATACATTGTGATGTAATTAAAAGGAAAATTAAACTCATTTTAACATCATCCACTCAAAATCTACCTATTCAGCAGTATAAAACATACATTTACATGTCACTAGTTCACTCAAGCACACTGTACAAAACTACAGATGAATTATGACAAAATGACTCATTTAAAAAATGGATTTTATTAAGGATCGACAAATGAAATCATGATATACCGCGTCCCTTTGGTAACAACAAGGCCTTCATGGAAATGTGTTAGTCTTCCAGGGTGCATCAACATCCATCCCTTTCGAGTTGCTGTCACGCTGCACTTGTATCGTATGAAGCGACATCCGCCACCCTAAAATGTAAAATCAAAAGGTCTTATTATTTCTCTACCCCATGTACTGATAGTTGTGAATTTCTTACAACTAAAGCCAAACCTTATTACCTCCCAACTAGACTAAGATTAAACTTTGAGAGATCGGTGGATATGAGATATGCAAGTCACTGACAAAAATTTTTTTTTTAACCAGATCAATACAGTAAGTACACATTAATCTGACCTCAAAGTCCACTTTAGGTGTGTTGAGAGCAATGTTGATGGTGAAGGTTGAAGAGTCATGATGTGGACGTAATCTGTCCTGCTCGTTTGGTCTGTATCGTACCACAAAGTTCATTATTGCTCTGGGAGGCTGAAAAAAGTAAAGAATCATTTACAAACGCTCCAAAAATGTGTATACACATTGTATACCAAAACTTGAGTGAAAAATAAACATCATATTTAAATAAAGTTCTGCTTTTAGAATTAAACATTTTATTTTATATATTGTCTAATCTTTTCAATATAGCTGACACAATTTTTACTTTGTCAGACTTTTATTCTTCTGATTGATTTTTGTGTGTGATAAATCTGATTCTACTTACATCGCTGTGGTATCCGGCGAATGCCTTCTCCTGTAGAGGAGATATATACACCTTAAGGAACTGTAACCACTGCTTCTCCAGGCCTATCTGGTTCATGTGGGTGTCTACGGTGGGGACATTCTCGTAGCCTGTAGCCAGGCGGGGATCCTAGAAATGGGATGGAAAAAAGGGAAATGCGTACAAACTATAAAAATAAACAGAATGGAAAAAGCAATTAAATTAAAAATACAAAATCAGATTTGAAAACAGGATTGTACTTTGTCTAAAAAGTGTTTCCTGGGCATTAATTTGAAGAGACATCTTTCTTTAAATTTCTATGGGGTCCGTGAACTGTTATTAACCTGAATCACATTGCTGTAGTATTTACCTCATTTTTGCCACCTGACCACTGATTAGCATGCTCCATTTCAGCCACTAATTCATCAGCAAATCTGTTGGTCACAATGGGGAACCAGAAAACATCTGGACAGGGCTGAAAGGAGTTTAAAATAGTTAATGATATCAGACAAGTGGGTGATTTATGGTATTAAAATATTTTTTTTGGTACAACTGTGGTTTATATACCAGTACCTGTACCAATTCTTTGATACTCTCAACTTCCAGACTTTTGGAATAATTTTCATGAATATACTTCTGTTCCCAATCCTGAAATAAAATTAACTCATAATAAGAAATCTTAGGTGTTTTTTAAAGTTTCTTAAGCAAAAAAGAAATTATGATTAGAAACAGTATAGAGTTTCTTGAATACAGAATGTCTGAAAACCTTTAGTTGACCTACAAAGAACTTTGCAGTTTTCAGTGAAATAGTAAACTGAAATGCTTACGTAGGGGTTTTGAAAGATTTGATAGAGGTCATTGTGTAGATGAGAAGTCTCCATGTCATCAAATTCCACAAGATGGCCGTGGATTTTTCTGTTGGTGGCATACATAAAAATACCCTGCAAGAAATGAACATGCCTATAATGCATTCACACATACAGTGATTATTAACATAGTGAATATAACAAACTACATTTACAGGTAAACTTCGTTATCTCGACATTGGCGGGACAATCGGGAAATGTCGAGATATCCGAGGTGTTGAGATATCAGAGTTGAGACTCGACGTCTTTAATTTACGTACTGCTTAGTAAAACATACGCGTCTACACTGTAGCTTGTTTGTTTTAGCTATCCCTCTATATTAAATAGAAAATCTGAGAAATTATTCATAAATTTGATTTATGAAATGCTTCCCTTTTTAATGGAAATCTTCTAATTTTACCAATAAAAGTTTTCCAGCCACTGGCAGCCAGCATTCCGCGTACAACTTGCTTTATCAGAACAGGATATGAAATGTGCTCTATAAACTCCAAACCGTACCGATATAAAATCGACTTCCATGATACGGAAAAATTGAATTTAATGTGAATATTATTCATTGTAAATCAGCTACTTTTTTTAAACAAAATGTTAAAAATATGTTAGGTTTCGACATAAATAAACGGTTGTACATTTACGCAGAATCAAGCAGATTTATCTATGATATTACCCCAAGCTGAACAGGTTAACAAGGTGAACATTAAACAATTAACCACTCAGAGACACTGAGGGTGCTTGGGATTCCTCTACAAACACATTTCTACAGAAGCAGTCAAACGTTGCAAAATTAGGTCTTTTCCATTAGTATTGTAAAATTTTCCATTTGTATTGTATAATTTTTATTTGTATTCTATAATTTTCCATTTGTATTGTATAATATTTATTTGTATTCTATAATTTTCCATTTGTATTGCATAATTTTTCATTTGTATTGTATAATTTTCATTTGCATTGTATAATTTTCCATTTGTATTCTATAATTTTTCATTTGCATTGTATAATTTTTCATTTGCATTGTATATTTTTCATTTATATTGTAAAAAAATCATTTATATTGTAAAATTTTTCATTTGTATTCTATATTTAGATCTTTTCCATTAGTATTGTAAAATTTTCCATTTGTATTGTATAATTTTTATTTGTATTCTATAATTTTCCATTTGTATTGTATAATATTTATTTGTATTCTTTATATAATTTTCCATTTGTATTGCATAATTTTTCATTTGTATTGTATAATTTTCATTTGCATTGTAAAAAAAATCATTTATATTGTAAAATTTTTCATTTGTATTCTATATTTTCCATTTGTATTGTATAATTTTTCATTTGCATTGTATACTTTTTCATTTGCATTGTATATTTTTCATTTATATTGTAAAAAATCATTTGTATTGTATAATTTATACAAATAAAAATTGTACAATACAAATGAAAAATTATACAATACAAATGCAAAATTATAGAATACAAATAAAAATTATAGAATACAAATGAAAAATTATACAATACAAATAAAAAATTATACAATACAAATATAAAATTATACAATACAAATGGAAAAGATCGAATATTGCAACGTTTGACTTGCCATAGTATGTAGTCAAAACATGGGTGTGAAAGGTGTGAATTTCTGACAACGTCGAGATACACAGAGTCGTCCGTGCATGACGAGCGAACAGGTGACAAACAATTAGATTAAGTAGAGTAGAAAATTGCCCCGATGTCGACATATACCAGGTAGATTTGGCTCTTGGGACTGAAAATACATCGAGATAATTGGGGTAGTAAACATTACAGAGTTTTTGCAAATCATTTATACAGTAAGTAATGCCGGGACAGCGGACAGACGTTGACATATCCCAGGTTGTCGACATATTCGATGTCGAGATACCGAAGTTTACCTGTATAATGAATCAATTTTTGTTCCTTATAGGCACTTTGTGCTTTCTGAAGCTACTCAGCTTTCTATTCTGTAATTTTATGACTGAATAAGAAGAAAAACAATATCTGAATTTATTGTACAAGAAAATACGCACCCTTTGTCTGAGTCCCCCACAGAAGGCCATGTCAGCCTCCTTACCCTCATCCATATAAATATCCCTCAGGTCTTTCATCAGGGAGCCATGAATGAGGTAGGCCCCGGTGATGTAAGGAACATTCCACAATCCTCTGAAACATCAGTAATACATGTAGTACAATGTAGAAATCTTCAATCATACAATATTTATTCCTCAATGCTTTAAAGGTGTCAAGAAAGAAAGACAATGTGGTGTTTGATACACAAACTTTACATTCTGGTGTGGGAGGAAATGTCAATCTCAATTTAACTTTCTCTCAAACATGTGCACTGGTGCTGGGTAAACATAAAACTTGTACAATATGCTGACTTCCTTGTATAGGAATACATAACTAATCAAGTAATTCCTAACTCTAATCATCATTATACTAAGTAAATAATCACTTGCAAGTCAAAGATTACTTGTGAAATAAAAGTAACTTGTAATTGCATGTACTCTCTATAAAGAACTACATGTAAATGTGAAATTGTTTTATATCTATGACGGAAATTATTGTAGAATACTCTTTTTAATTATTTCACTATTTCCTCATTAAATACAAAATCTTAAATCTTGACAAACATTTGAAAAACACACATCAATGCATAAGCTTACATTTTCCTCTTTTCCACAATGTCTATGTAGTCCTCCGATCTCATATACCAGCCATTTCTGTCAACAGCTCCCCAGAAATTGGACCACAGTTTGTAAGGGCGGCTCAAAATAGGTGCCAAAACAGTCCTAAATATACATAATATAGTTATGAATGACTTTTTATGACTTTCTGCAAGTGTTTAGTATTTCTAAAAATTGCATTAGTGGATACCTGTATGAAAATATCAGAAAGTTTTTTAATGTTTAAAAATCTTCCTAAAATTACCTGTTCTGCTCTATGAGATCTATCAATGTATCTGGGTCACTGATTTGAGCATAGGCATCCACAGAAAACAGATATTGGTCATTCTTCTGTTTACACACCTCACTGTAAAAATATAAAACATATGAATCTGAAAGCTCTTGTTAATTTAATTATAAAGTCAATCAAGTTTCATAAATAAAGATCATATAATTTATTTCTGGATTAAAACAGCAGAGTTTAGTTTACTCTTCTGGGCCATATTCTCCAACCTTTAGATTACAGCTGACACATTACATCTTAAACACATGATGCATTAAAGTTATATACTTTTCGAGATAAATTCTTACACGGCCCAATTTCTGGCAGCAGGTTGATGGACTCCATCAGATGGCATCAGTACGGTGGTAGATCTGTACAGGTCATTGTACTTTTCCAGGAAATTAGCCACATCAATATTGTGGAACTCCACCTATCAAGCGAGATAAATCTTATCTTATATTCTTAAAAACAGGACACAGGTAACATAGATTCTTATTTAATACTGTAAACCAAGTACTATTTGCTTGCAAGAAATATTTGCGAGTTCACAACCTACTTTAACTCGTGAATATTAATTACCACAAACCATTTATTTTGCTTTGAATTTGTAGAGAATGTTTCCTCAGTTGCAAAAATTAACTAGAAATATGTCCATAGGACATGAATGCCCCGCCGAGGATATATTAGTAAAGCAACATGAAAATTTGTATGTGTATAAAATTTGATCAGTTTGGTTCAGGTAGGGCTTATAGTTACTAGGGAATAAAAATGTAGGTCAGATCCAGCATCAGAAGCAAGTCTGGTAGTGTCCATCCCTAGATGCATCATCCATACAAGTTTGGTTCAGGTAGGGCTTATAGTTACTTGGCAATGAAAATATAGGTCAGATCCAGCATCCGAAGCAAGTCTGGTAGTGTCCATCCCTAGATGCATCATCCATGCAAGTTTGGTTCAGGTAGGGCTTATAGTTACTTGGCAATGAAAATATAGGTGAGATCCAGCATCCGAAGCAAGTCTGGTAGTGTCCATCCCTAGATGCATCATCCATGCAAGTTTGGTTCAGGTAGGGCTTATAGTTACTTGGCAATGAAAATATAGGTCAGATCCAGCATCCAAAGCAAGTCTGGTAGTGTCCATCCCTAGATGCATCATCCATGCAAGTTTGGTTCAGGCAGGACTTATAGTTACTTGGGAATGAAAATATAGGTCAGATCCAGCATCCGAAGCAAGTCTGGTAGTGTCCATCCCGGAGATGCATCATCCATGCAAGTTTGGTTCAGGTAGGGCTTATAGTTACTTGGCAATGAAAATATAGGTCAGATCCAGCATCCGAAGCAAGTCTGGTAGTGTCCATCCCTAGATGCATCATCTATGCAAGTTTGGTTCAGGTAGGGCTTATAGTTACTTGGCAATGAAAATATAGGTCAGATCCAGCATCCAAAGCAAGTCTGGTAGTGTCCATCCCTAGATGCATCATCCATGCAAGTTGGTTCAGGCAGGGCTTATAGTTACTTGGGAATGAAAATATAGGTCAGATCCAGCATCCGAAGCAAGTCTGGTAGTGTCCATCCCTAGATGCATCATCCATGCAAGTTTGGTTCAGGCAGGGCTTATAGTTACTTGGCAATGAAAATATAGGTCAGATCCAGCATCCGAAGCAAGTCTGGTAGTGTCCATCCCTAGATGCATCATCCATGCAAGTTTGGTTCAGGTAGGTCTTATAGTTCCTTAGGAATGGACCTGCTCCAAAAACTTCAATCTGGTCACTCATCTGGAAAATGTAGGTCAGATCCAGCATCCCAAGCAAGTCTGGTAGTATTCATCCCTAGATGCATCATCCGTGCAAGTTTGTATCCACATGTGAAGTTTGATAACACCATCTTGAATGGTATGTTTAAAACTGAGCTAAACACTAATTTAAGAAAAGTGAGGTCAAGGTCAAATGAAAGGTCAAAGTCAAAAAATGTTGATGCAGTTGCATAGCTCTCATCAATATCTATCAGCATATGAAGTTTGATGAAAATATCTTGGATAGTTTCTTTGAAACTTAGCTTTGAACAGAGCTAAACGCAAAGTGTGACGGAAGGACAGAAGGACGGAAGACGGACATGACAAACACTGTATGTCCCGGCAATATTCATGGCGGGGCATAAAAATTGTGGATTGATTGCAAACTGACAAACAACTTTCACATTTATTAATTTCCTGATCAAAAAATATGAATAACTGAAATTAACATACATTGTTATGAATGAAAAGGTCCATTCTGGACTTTGGATATTTCAGTTGAGCTATTCTTTCCAGGAATTCTTCTGCAAATGGTGTTGGTTGTTCAAAGAAAAGTGACAATAAAACAGATGGGAATTCTTCATCCTACAAAATACCAAATAAAATGTAAAAAATGCTTTAACATGCAATTCATGTTACAGCAAAACTCGTTTAGTACGAACACGGATATAGCGAATTTACGGATATAGCGAAGTCATATTGGATCCCCAGCTTTATAAATTTAATGAAAACGTTATAACGAATGGATATAGCGAAAATTTCATAGGTCCCTGTGACTTCGTTATAACCGAGTTTTACTGTATAGGTAAATAATGGTCAATTATAATTAAAAAAATATGATTAAAAAGTTGTCAGAACATGCAATTTAATGAAATAATACCTTTTAAATTAAAAAAAACTTTGAAAAATGTTTGGAAAAGGAATACATGTAAGAAATCATATTCATTTTTACTTTTAAATCTCTGATGCTAATAGTTTCCTCCTTGCAGGAAATACAGCCACTCTGTGTGGTCCAACCATCCACCAGATAATTGGCAATTCTGTTAAACTGGGGCTGAAAAAGGATGAATAAACATTACAAAAATTAAATATTTACCAGTTTGTCATGCTTCTTTTGAAACCTACTATATTCCATTGATAGTTTTACAGATGGTTTAAACCAATATTTGGTTGTCTACCTTTATGGGGCCATTTCCATGCAGCACGATTGGAGTGGTACCAGTTTTAACATTGTATGCAAAGCTGTGGTCACTCTTAAACTTGATAGTAACATCATCTAAAAGGAAAACAATCTCTATCAGTGTCAAAAAACTGAAGTTTGTAATTAGAGGTGAATTGAAGAAAAGAGCAAAGAAATTTTGTTTGGGATTGGGAACCACTCTTCATTACCTAAAGCTCCATTCAAGTTTTGGAAGAGATCTGATTTTACATCTAGCTTCATATTCCATTTTTTCTGAAATATAAATACCAGGTACTGTGATGAAGGTAAAAAAAGAAGTCCCCACTTGATTTGCACAAATCAACATAAATTTATGGGAATTGACTCTTCAAATATGCATATTTTGGGACAAACAGAAATTACAAAGTGTTTCTTTGGCAAGGTGTCTGAATGAACATTCAATTAATAAAAAAAATGTTCATGAGCTTGAAATAAGTGAGAAAATTAGTTGTATTACACAAACTGAATTATTATTAGCACCATGTACAATTACCCATTTCACCATTCATAAGGATGTAACATTCATTCATTAACATGTACATCCTATTTATAGATTTATTTACACACAGTAGCTGATGTAGTGGTCAGTTAACTGACCGGTGACTCACCCTCAGTGTCTTGTCCAGGAAGATGTTGGTGAAATACAGCTGGTCATCGTCTGTATCCTTAATGTCACGGTGGGTGATTATCTCATAGAGATCCTTGGCATAACCAATGTATCCTGTAAACACAGTATAATATTATATTAATTGCATATACCGGTATGTAAATATTCTGACATGCTGTACATGTATTTAACAAAATCAACTGCATTTTGTTACTTTTTTGGGGCAAACCTTAGAGCTATTAAAAATTCCTCTTCCATATAAATGAAAGACAATAGGAACCACAATTTTAAATGCTTTCAGTTTTCGGATTTTTGGTTGATTTTCATTTAATTACAAATTGCAATTCTCTGTTTGCAGCTTTAATATTAATAATTTTCATATAACATGAAACAATTGTAAAGTTTTCTTCCATACATTATGAAAAATATATTAAACATTTTGAGATAATTGATGCATTTTATACATGTATCTCACTGCTTGCATTAATCTGATACATTTTTAAAAATTATATACAGTGGACCTTCAGATATCCGGACGCCAGATATCCGAATGCTTCAGTATCCGGACGATTTTTCATCGGAACGGAATTTTTTAAATGTTATTTTGTCTTGTTTAATTGGTGATTCAGATATCCGGATGCTTTGCATATCCGGACAAATTGACTGGGAACCAAAGGGTCTAGATAAATGAGGCTCCACTGTATCAATACTCACCTCCTGAATTCAGATAGCGTTTTTCATTTTCCTTCACATCAGGATATGAGTTCTGAAAAAAAAAAAATTGTTATATTTCATCTTTGTTCAATGAAATTTTGTGAAACAATCAGAGATTCCTCAACAGACAGACATACAGCTAAGGATGGGTCCGGCCAGCAGAATCCCTCGGCAGAAAATACAACCCGGGCATTAAATTTCTTGAACTTCTCCAAAATTTCTTTCTTCCCAGCAGTAAGGACAACATCATAGCTAAAAATAAAATCTTTCTTTGACTCGCAGCTGTTGTTCAGCTAAACTAATAATACTTGTAAAACTAATGCAGTGTGTTACCAAAGTGTGTAAAACATATGCTATTTTCAGCTATAAAATATGTAGACATACATGTACCTAATGTATAAATAACATTCAATGCAAATTATTTCATTCAATACACATTATTTGTCACACTTCGAAAAGGCATATTTATGATTACAGATATCAGATATGTACACACATTGCAAATATCAAAATAATGATTATGAATAAACTAGACATCATTTTATTTCAGTGGAATAACTCAGCACTCGAGCTCACCTGTCTGTAAACATAAGAATGAGGTCATCTCGGTCCTTGTACTTCTCCAGTTCTTTTCTTAGAATATTGACCTTATGACCCCCTCCAGCGTGATTGGCTACATCCCCACCCCTCCAATCCTGTCCCATCCCAAAAACCTGAAGAAATAAAGGAATTGACTCATTTATGATTTTAAAGGATAGATAGCAGTAACCTTCAGCGGTGTCATCAACTTTGCTTTTAGTGTAATGGGAATAACAAAGACTTGTTTCACTAATTACTGTATACAGGGAAATTTTCGTAGACAATATACAATGCATTCACATATTTCAATCAAAAAACGGGGCAAAATTGTAATTGAAAGGGCGAAAATAATATTTAATATTCCATCACATTCACATATCAGTGAAACTGTAATTATAATATTTAACATCTCACATAATATAAGATGGATAAGCATGATAAGTACCTCCACATCCAAACCATATTTATTTGTTGATCTCAGATATCTTCTAAGTCCATCAGTAACATCTGTAGCTATTGTGATCAGCTTCAGTTCTGTTGAATATAAATAACAACAGTGTAAACACCAGAATAAGTAGAATCTAAAAGTACTCTGCTTTGTCTGATTTGATAACAATTTAACTATGAACATAATACAAGATTGTTATAAATGTCATCTAGTAGCAGCAATATCTCTGATCTGAGCTCAGGATCGTGCCGAATGTAAAAACAGTGCACACTTATTTCTTTGACAATTAGGTATACAGTCAGTTTTCCTGAAGTTGAGTTGAAGACATGGGAAACTTTTGCCTGAAGCAGTAGTTTCCAAGACTTTTTCAGTGTTGTTGGACTGCTAGCATTTTGACTCAACCCCAAGTAACCATGAATATTACGTGTTTCATTGTAAGTAGTACACCTAGTATTACAAATTATGTTGTTGGTTTAATAATATATTTTCATTATAATCAACATCACGGTGTTCAGCATAAAATTGTAGACAAAGAGTTTACTTCATAAAATAAAACATCTCTGTTCTTGAGTATTCATTTCAACTCCTTAGAATGAATGAAGTTAA
Source organism: Saccostrea cuccullata (assembly GCF_032062105.1). Classification (NCBI taxonomy): domain Eukaryota; kingdom Metazoa; phylum Mollusca; class Bivalvia; order Ostreida; family Ostreidae; genus Saccostrea; species Saccostrea cuccullata. The sequence continues at coordinate 56,175 of NW_026927328.1, read as the reverse complement.
TTGTTCTGAATCAGCTCATATATTAATAATTAAATAGATCTAACTCTTACACACATTTTTGATAAAAAAAATTCTAATATAAGGAACTCAAAATACAAAATTAACATTCAACAAAGAGGCTAAATTGTATATAATTTTTTAAAATAAGATTTCATCAAACATAAAACTAAAATCTGCCTTTCTTTCCACTGTCTTTAAGAAGAACAGGTAAATTCAAAATACGCGAACAATGCATTATGTCACGTAGACCATTATTCTCACCGTTATCTTCCAAGGAAGCCACAGAATAAGAACCCAAGATCAAGATAAGCGCGTTGATAAACAAACAGATTTTCTTCAAATATTCCATGTTAAAACGTATCGATGTATTCCTTTTTTATTTCCTTTCTAATTCATTGTACATATCTTCAATCCAACCCGGTTCCTAGGAGTCGATGATGTGGCAACCCACTAGCTTCACCAGCAATGTAACCTGACACCACACTCCACAGCCGAATATTCCAACTTCAACTTTGACCCACATGTGCATTTGTTTGGAATCCGAAAGTTCGTTCGGAAGTACTCTAGGGTTTGCATTGGATTTAAAGTATTAGAGGAGTACCGAGAGACGATTGCTACATAAAAATCAAATGGTCTTTGTGTCTGATCCGGAAATATGTAATACAAGTTGGAATGTTGCATAGTTGTTCCTGTTACAAGAATATTTAATAACAATAAACTATGTAACCCCTTATGTTAATTTACACAATATCCTGATTGTAAAATGATTTCATCTGACAAATAGTACGGAAGAGCGTGACTCCAAGATTGGAATATACATTGAGGGGAGGGGATGGGCCCCGGGGCTTTGGGATGTCTGATGTGTTATAAATCAGTCAGCACAACTTCAGGATATAAAGCATGAAAAATTTGTTTCAAATAGCAATTTGAACAGAATTTTCTAGAGGATACTTGAAAAATATTTTTCTTCAAATCTTTTATGCCCATATATATAACCAAACTGACCTGGGTACGGGTGGGGGGGTTACCCCTCCCCCTTCCCTTCAATGTAATCTGACGAGACAAAAAAAAAACTCATTAAATTTCCATTCTGGTTTTTGCCAATAAGAATATTTGTACTATAGCAAAACACTATACTCAGAAAAAAGTGGGGGGGCTACAAACCCCTGCTTTTTTCTGATTTTGAATCCTAGAACAATTTAACACGATTTTGGAAGTCTGGCAAAATTTGGTTTAAAAGAAATTGGATCAAAGCTTTATAGAAGTTAGTCAGTTAATTTTCTGCAATAAAAGTTGACTAGGAAATGCTTTTGCTTATAAATAAAGAAGCCAAATTAGTTCCCATCGGAATCCCACTGCTTGTAGGAAGACCTGCTCTAGCTCCGCAGAGAACCTTTTTCATATTGTATACCATTTGAATTTCATACAACATTATATCAGTTTTATAAAAGACAGAAATTATTAAGTGATTATTAATTCGGAAATATTCACGATATGAGATGTACACATGTCATTAGGCCCGAATAAGAAAGGGGTATGAGAGCTCTGTGGAGCTCGGTAGTTTCATTACCTTGGCAATAGGTGAAATGGTTATTTTTTGTACGTCGTCTACAATGGTTTTTAGTATCTTCACCTACATTTCCGCTGCATGAATCATCCACTAGAAATTAAAAAAAAAACTACAAATAAAGTTTTACATGGAAATCTTTATGTGCACTGCGTAATTTCAGTTTCATGCATCTCAATTATGATTGGCCATATCTTAATTCTAAACGGACATTTGTATCCCATAAAAGTTTACAAAATAAATACACATGTAACTTGTAAAAGATGTGGAGTTTACGTCACTCTTTATGCCAATGGTTTTTAGAATGAAGTAGTTTTAGAAATGATCTGTCACATCTTGCAATGATATAGCACAAGTTTCTGACAATATATATTGTGCATCCTGCATGCTCATCTTCGAGCAGGTTTAGATCTGTGAAGTCTTTGAACAGATATCACGCAGTACTGTTCATAAAAAACTTTATCATCTCTTGTAATGTGCCAGTTTGACATAGTAAGAGTTTTATGGAACAATATTTCTTTAAGACCAATAGTTTTATAATTTCTTTTAAACCAATGGTTTTATAATGTAGACTAGTACATGTATATATATATATATCGACAAATAATGATATATCAATATGAATATTCTGTTCCTACTGCTAGAAACAAAGTATATAGTCAGTACAAAAGTCCACAGCAAGTTTTTAAAATGGTTTGTACTCTGTCACCAAATACAAACTTTAATTTTTAAACTTTAAATCCTTAGTATAAAAAACCTACCTGTACTCACTATATAAAAACATGGTAGAATATATATAAATGAAAGAAAATAAACTAAAACCAAAGCCATTTTTATATATCATGAATTTCCTTCTACGGATTAAGCTTGTGATCAATTTTGCTTAATCAAGTACGACTTTACAAGACAACTTATCCAGCAAAATGTACAATTACATCAAAAACTTACATGAAGTAGACACGAGAGCACATATATCGATCGAAATATCTTTGAAAATAGATAAAACAATAATGCAATATTCTAGTCAAAGGCCTTCATTATCCTTTTAATTTAATATATCTGTGTATGAAAATAACTCCCCCCCCCCCCCATCCACCCAAAAAATGTCATTCGGATTAAAACAATATGAAGGCCAGTGCTTCTGGTTCATCAGTCCCCTCTCACGTTGGCGTCGAAAGCAAAAATTGAAAGTGGGGGTCGGGGCTAAGTGTAAGAGAATTTTATTTTTAGACCTACGAAAAAAAACCCCTGAAAAGCCCCCCCCCCAGGAAAACACGTGTATATCCAATGTCTAAACACGAAAATCCTATTTTTTGGGGTGGATGGTGTAGGTTCGAACTTCTTTCAGTACCGTTTTTTTCCAAACACTACCACTTTCCCCAATTTTAAGCAATACTGCGACATGTCTGTGGAAAGTGGTAAGGTCAAACTCCAAGTTCAAGGTCAAAGGGTCAAATATGTTGGTACCCAAAGAAAGGCCTTATCATTAGGAAAACATGTGAAATTTGAAAACCATATATACCTCCAACCATTCAAAAGAGATAGGCTAGGTTTAATTTTTTTTTAAAAGACAAACAGACAGACAGATGTACAGCTAGACAGATACACAGACAAACGGACTGACATGGCAAAAACTATATACCCTCGATTTTTCGATTACGATGGTATAAAAACTTGGCATAAATGAGCTAAACATAATTTCACAGTTGATAAACTACATGCAAGTTTATCGACTGCATGTAGACTATAGTTTACAAACCGTGAACTTATAAAAGTTAACATTTGTTTTTACCCTATATAAACGGAAATATAGACATTCATACAGTTTATCTGTCTGTAATAAAAAGTTAACAATAGATTTTGTTGATAAAGATAGATTAGCGTCTGTAAACTATTTTCAATCGTGATATAGAAATAAGAAGTTTCACAAATGTGAAACTGTTTTGCAATGATAGCATAAAGCCTTTTAAACGCAAATGATTGTTTTCAGTGTTAAGTATAGTTTACGGTTGTGAAACATAGATTATCGCGTTAACTATGGTTTACAGTATAAAATATAGATTAACGTTTCTAACTATAGCTGACAGTAAAATATATTTGTTGATCAAAATGCAATAAAAAATATTTAGCTCATTTTTGTGAATTTGGCGTGCCTTTTCGTGGCAAAAAGTATTGGAGATTACCAGAGAATTTTTTTATATAATATGAAAAAGTTGACATCTTTAAAAAAAAAGAGATAAAAGTTAAAGTTGCCCAAACTTGAAAATCCTATTTCGTGGGGTGGGGGGGGGGGGGGGAGAACTTTTTCAAAGCCAAGTTACTTTCACTTCCAATTTCTTTCCTACAATTCCTTGATGTCACTATACTATGGTAAAAAGTGGGGGGGGCCAACCATCCTTTCAATGAACATTTCCTATAGAAAAGGTAATGTTGGTGGAAAAAGTGGGGGGTTCAGGCCCCCCTGCAGCTTCGTCCCTGCGTGCCATACATACGGTATACCTGCTTTCTAAAATAGATGGTCACTTAAAGTTTTAAACTGTTAAAGGTCGATATTCGACCTACTTTGGACACCTACAGTGGGATTCGAACCCGCGATGTAAGGATCAACTCCTTAATTAACTAGTTCAAGCAGACGCTCATACCACTGCGCCACACGGGCGACCAAGTGATGCTTGACAAAGAACGGCAACTCAGGCTGAGAGAGTTGTTTCTTACGATATTGAGGTTTGAAAAAAATCAAATTAAATGTACTTTAATTGTTTTCCCCGGCTTTTAGATTACCATTACAGACATCCCCAATATTTTAAAGTTGGTCCTTTAAAAAAAAAAAAACCTTCGGTAACGAGGAGGGGGATTTTTTCTAAAACAAAAAAATTCTTGTTTTTGATTATTTCAAACACTAAAATAAAATTTTAGTCGTAAATTAAATTGTTACAAATATTTTAGAACATTGTCAAGACCATTTCCGTCAATGTTTTTTTTAAATAATGCAGATTCCGGATATTTCACTTGTTTTCAATTTGTAAATTAGAATTATATACTCTTTTTTAAAGGAGGTAAAAAGATACACTTCCGGTCGATCGTTTGGAATCGTTTGGTAAGACTAAGACGTTGATTTTCATTCAAGCACTTTTGGCATTAAATGAATTCTTATTCTTTGTTTTCAGAGCTGTAATCCTATGCACCGATGTCTTTTCTTTTCAATAGTTAAATCGGGAGGTGCCACAAACAACACAATATATTCAGCAACTTCTAAGACTACTTTGTTCAGCAAACATGCAGATGGCTGTATAAATCCTTCTGAACGATTTAACAGAACATTGTTAATAAAAAAATATGTTTTACGATGTGCCCGTTGGGACAAGATTTATTTGTATAATCGGAACTTTTTACATAGCTTACACATGTCACTGAGATCTACCTGTTCTATTCGTTTAATAGTTAGAAAAATCTAACTTTGTCTTGGGACAAGCTCTCACAACAGTTAGAATACCTCCCATATACTGGCAATGTAGCAAATAATAACGATTTTGAAGAATACAAAAGGATTTACTCTGGAAATAACTTCAAAATTAATCATAACAAACCTTTTCGAAGTTGCGTATGCCTTTAAACCTAAAATAAAATTCAAATAAAGACAAAAATTCAACTAATTTTCTCAAAGTTTTGTTCTTGCTTCAAATTTACACGCCATGTTTGCATTCGGAATTCTCTGGATTGTTCATAGTAAATGCACAGAGTACGAGTTATAGCCTGTGTTTCTTTTGATACATTGCGAATACACGGATCAAATTCTAATATGTTGACGGTGCGACCGTTAGAGCGAGCGCAAACTCTTCTATTGTTTTAATTTAGATCGGGCTCGTCAAACCGCACATGACATTTGGTGCGTCTAGACTCTGACGTCACATGACGTCGTATGTAAATTACATATACCAAGAAAAAACTGAACAGTGCTGAAAGTTAATGAAAAAAGTTACGTTTACTATTTATCTTCAATATTTATCCATTTAATCAAGGCGAGTAAACTTTTTGTTGAACATTTGCCGTCATTCTCGCGAGAACGCAACTTTACTAAGTGATGCATTGTGGGTCAAAATTACTGCAGCAAAAAATTCTAAAGAATGAATGTGCAGTAGTCCGAATTTTCTCTTCGCCCAGGCGTTGTCGTTAGAGCTCGCAGTTACGAGCGTCGCTTTGCGACGCTCGCTGCGCTCGCTATCATTAAACTGGGTCCTTAGGACATTTATCATTTTAACGATAGAACGCTCTATCTATTCATTTAAATACTCTCCCTCAACTTCTCTACAATAAGCCTAATAAGTTATGGCAGCGCAGAAATAAACTAAATCAAGAAACAAACTGGGCTCCACTAAGAGCATTGTTTTACAGTTTTAGATCAGATGCGAAATCATAGTAGTTTTGATGCAAGAAATGTGAATAAAATACCCATATTTTGTTCATCAGTTTATACTGAAAGGATTTAATTATCATATGGGGCATTTTTATAAATGTTACTAAACCTATGTGTATTTTAATAAATTTGTTGTTTATTCCTGTTGATTATGGAATCTGGTTATTACTTTTTTTGTTTATTTCAGGTATTATGTCAGACAGTTATGATGATAGCAGAAGCCCATTTGAACATGGAGAAATACCCCCCAGTCCTGACATGGATGTGGTAGAGAACATACAAATTTCCTTCTCTGTGGCTGCAAAAGAAAGGATAGGAATTGATGAGGAAGAGGAGGAGGATGAAAATGAAGAAACTTCTCAGAATGAAGAAGACGATGGGTAAATTATCATTTTCCTACAAATTAATTACCTTGGGCCCATTTTGCAAAAGAACTTAAGAAGATATTGAACATAATTTAATTTTAATTCCGTTTACTCTAAGAACACTCTTCTGTTCACTCTAAGAACAGTTTAACCTACATAATATTGAAAATGGTTTTAATCTTTTTTGAAAGGAGGTAATAAGATATTTTTATGCTGAAAATCTCAAACAGAATCATTAATTTTGCAAAATTTTATAATCAATTTAAGTTTTTGGTCTTAATCATATGTTCTTCTGTAACACGAGCCCCAGTATTTATAAGAAAATATGATGAAGTGATTTTCGGGTTGATATGTTTTGTTTTTAACTTTTAACAAAAAATTTAAAAAAATAATACCAATTTGGTTCTTAGTGATGAGCATTTTGAAGAGGATGATGGTATAAATATTAAGCCACCACAAAACCAAGCAGGCCGCAAAGAGAAAAGTCACAAGCACAGGCATAAAGAAGATAAAAGGAGGGACAGGGAACATAGAGCATATGACAGACATAAAGACCGGGGCAGGGAACCAAAGGAAGGTGGGCGAGGCAGAGAAGTAAAGGATGTAAGAGGTAAATATCAAACAGAATACACAAAGTATAAGAGTTTACAAAGAAATGTGTAGTATACAATCACAAGTGTCATGTGCAATATGAGGCATAATTAATACTGTTGGTTGTCGGCACTTGCGAAATTCACAAGATCATCAAGCCATTGTGTATTATACAAATAGCAATGATTTTTTTTGACAAAATGCAAGATCCAAAACTGTAACCATTTATTTACAGTTAGTTTGGCATGGAAAATTTTGGACCAATAGTCATGAAACATCTAATAGTTAATCATGTTTCTGTTTTAAAAAAAAATTAGAAATAGGTTTCAAGAAATCTGTTTATTGGAGAAACTTTTTGATAGTTACAGGAATTGAGGAAATTTTTGATTAAATAAGTTTTGAACAATTCCTACCATTTGAAATCAATGATTTTCAAAGAAATCTGAATATTCTCACTAACAAAGACTGCTACTCATGAGTCTGCAGGCATACAACATTTTCTCTCTTGTTTATATAAAATAAAAAAAATGATCGGTTTCAATTATATGAATAATGATAAGAATTATATGGCTAATGAATTGAGTTTACTTTTAGCTGTAGGGAGGTCTCACGAAGAGCGGGCACATCACAGTGAGAAGACAAAGTCTCGAGAAGTGAGGGAGGTTCACAGGGAGGAGAAGAGGGATAGAGAGAAGGAAAGACGTGTCAATGTTCAAAAAGAGATAGAAAAACGAGAAAAATCTCAGAGGGAAAGGTATGCAAAAAATGACAATGGTTCGTTTAATATAGTGCATACTATTAAACAAGAAGGATAGTAATAGTAGACCATGTAAACAAACAAAAAGGAATAGTGTAATATAGAGAAGAAAATTTGCTATGTATTTATGTCTCTATTATAATTTAATTGATCAGTGCTCCTATAAAACTTTTTTTTCATTGATAGAACTTGCTGTAGTTAAAGCAATGCATAAAAAATAATATATAAGTACACGATACAGTGGACCTTCAGATATCCGGACGCCAGATATCCGGATGCTTCAGTATCCGGACGATTTTCATTGGAACAGAATTTTTTAATGTTATTTTGTCTTATTTAACTAGTAATTCAGATATCCGGACACTTCACATATCCGGACAAGTTGACTAGGAACCAAAGCGTCCGGATAAATGAGGCTCCACTGTATTCTGATTCATGTGCATACATTTTTCATGCAATGAAACCTGCTTAAGGATAAAGTCTGAATTTATTTATTTTGATTAAAACAATATTTAAAATTAGGAAAAGTGCTTGTTATGCTAGATTAGATTTCCAATTCATTTTCATGCATTGAATGTCACAATTTCAGAGAAAGATTAGAGAGAATTGAGAGGGAGAGGGAGAGAGAGAAAAGGATAAGAGAGGATAGAGAAAGGAGAGAAGAAGAAAGAGAGAGAAAAGAACTAGAAAGAAGAAAAAGACGGGAAGAGGAAAAATATATGGCTGCTCAACAGAGAATGGAAGGTACACCTTCTTTTATAATTTTGTAAATTGGAGAAAAATATACCAGGAAAAATGAAGGAAAAGCTAACCTTTATGTAATAGATGTAGAATTTTTTCACTGTTTCGAAACGATAATGCTTAATATATTTTTTTTAAAAAGATGTATATCGACGTGATAAAGAGAGGAAAATGGGGAAACAGGCACATGGACATGTTGAGGGCAGAAGTAGAAGTAGAGAAAGACATCGACACCGAGAGAGAGAAGAGGAAAGGCCAAGGACAAAGAAACGTTCACCTGAAGCTCGTAAGAAATTAGTTTGCCATAAATTCAGTCATAAGATGATACACCTTTTCTTTTTTGACTTAAAAGTGAAAGAAAAAAGGATATAGAAATTACTGTGAAGGTAACTCTTCAGTATTGTGGTACATGTACTTGTTTATTGATATCAGACAAAAATTATGCCAGTCAGTGGAAATCTTAAGAGAATTTTATGTAATTGTAAATTTATGAATAATAAAAAAGGCAGGATAGACACTAGACAGCATTCTTGTTTTAAACAACCAAATCCTGTTTATGTGGAACATGGCAGGGCTGTCAAAAACTTCAAGAGAACTGAGATTTGTGTATCAAAGCAGACATTTTTTGTAGCAAGGTGAATAAGCTGACCGCTTTTGACATTTTCATGATGCTTGACATTCATTGTTGGAGCAAGCTGTAATAATCTGAACTTCTTTTTGAACAGCTCGCCGACCCCAGACTCCCTCCTCCCCTGAACCTGAACCAGAACATGAGGAAGTAGAGGAGTCTCCAGAGAGTCCTGATCCAGAACACGCTGAGCAGCACGAAAGTGGTGGATCCGACAGTGGCGAATCAGCATCTGACTCAGGTAGGTTTATATTATTGAGACTTAAACAACATATACATGTATACATGTAGGATAAGTAAAGAGGAGGGGGAGAAAATCTCTTTTGTGCAGCCTGTCAAAGAATGATAGAGTTTTATAATTGAAAATCTTTCTTTGCATTAAGATTAATTTAAGAGTCTGTGTAAATGGTATACTGTAAACCAACTTCTATTTGCGACGACTTTATTTTGCGATTTACAGGGTATAAATTAGTTTGCGATGAATAATTTTTGCAATTGATATTTTTGATCTGTTGTTAATAGGCACATAGATTTTAAGTGCTGGTTCACAGCGAGAAATAATTCGCAATGGCGACGCTCTCGCAAACATCGCAAAAATTTCTCGCACACAAATAAAAGTTGGTTTACAGTAATATCTGGACAAAAAGTATTTTTATTTTGGAATAGGGTCTGACAGTGATAGCAGCAGTGGAAGTGAGAGTGAGGATCATGAGGATAAAGAAAGGAGCCCAGACGACAAGGAGTCCTTGAGTAAATGCTTTAAAAGAAACTAGTCTTTTATGTACATCAAGAACGTATCAAAATGTCAAAGCTATTTCAGAGAGCAGAAAATATACATTTAATAATTTAGATATTATCTGAAAACATATGGGAACATCCATATTACATCATTGCTATTTTTTAAATTTTTTTAAGGCAAAGTGAAGTCAAAGTTTGATGATCACTCTGATCATGAGAGTGGTACAGACACAGCGCGAAACTCGGAGCAGGAAGATGAGGATATCTACATGGATGAGACACCCCCTGCCTCCCCCATGGAGCTCCGCCCAGAACTCCCTCCCTACCTACCAGCTATACAGGGCTGTAGAAATGTGGAGGAGTTCTCATGTCTCAACAGAATAGAGGAGGGAACATATGGAGTGGTGTACCGAGCTAAGGACAAGAAAACAGGTGGGAAAAGCTAGAGAAATTCATGGTGAATGCTTTTTGTTGTTAGGAAAAGTAGAAATTCACAACATTATTTAAGAGGGTTAAAATTTCAACCCCCCAAAAATGGAATAAATTCAGTAAGTCATCCAACTTTTGCAGACTTTTCCCCAAGATTTTATCAATTTTTCCAAAGTTCTCTCAATTTTTTTTTTAAATTAAATTGTATATGAGTATGAATCAAAAGATAGCATCACTTAATTTACTAGCAATCTTTAAAACATAATTGTAAACACCTGCAAAAATGAAAAAAAAACAAAAAAAAACAATTTTTTGTACAATGTATGTATAGTTTACAATTTCTTTGGTATATTTAGATGAAATAGTGGCATTAAAAAGATTAAAGATGGAGAAAGAGAAAGAAGGATTCCCTATTACCTCCCTTAGAGAAATTAACACTCTCCTTAAATCTCAGCACATGAACATTGTAACAGTCAGAGTAAGTATCAATGAAATATTATGGTACATGTATTTATATTATGTTTTAGTGGATGGAAAGAAGGTGGCTGTTTTCATGAATCAGTGCAATGCTTAAATTTTGAAAAAGACACATTTTTTTCAGGAAATCGTTGTAGGCAGTAATATGGACAAGATCTATATTGTAATGGACTATGTAGAACATGATATGAAAAGTCTGATGGAAACAATGAAGCAACCATTCCTTATGGGTAAGTTAGTTTCTTTGTTTCACTTATTAGCCATGTGACAAACAAAACTGTAGAGTATAAGTGAAAATTTTAGCAAGGTGCAAATAAAGCGATTTGTCCTTAAATCCTGGTAATTAATTTTCAGCGAGATGTTATTTTAGCGATTTTAAAATGCACATTAAAGAACCTATTACAAATAAAACACAATTAATTTTTAGCGATATTCAATTTTTTCAATCTCGGCAACCTCGCTAATAATGCCAAAATTATATCCTCGCTAAAATTTCTACTTAAACAGTATTTCCAATTCATTATCAAAATTATTTAGTTTATTTTATGTCCCCATCATTAATGACATAAGCATAAAGTGTAACTGTAAATACTGATGAAAAAGAAAAAAGAGAAATTTATACTTTTTATGCGCCTGGATCGATAGATCTGAGGCTTATTATGTTTTTGTCCTGTCTGTTTCTCTGTCTGTTGTCAACTTAAACCTTAAACATAACTTTTGAACCATAAGAGATAGATATTTCATATTTGGTATGCATACTCTTATTATTATTGTCGTTATGGGTATTTCCTGTGTGAACAGAGTGGTGGATCTGTGTGGTTTTTATGTCACGTGACATGGTCATATAAATAGCAGGTGCGTGCTTTAAAAGTTATTCTACCGCTCGTACAGAACGTTGTAAGGAATGGAAACCAGTACAGCGAGTTCAGATGTGCACTATTCTGAAGAAGTTTTATTGGGCTAGTCTAGTACTAGTGAACAATTGTCTAACGAGGATGCAGCATCTTTATTTAATAGTTCATTGAGAAAAGCTTTGCAACAGCAGAATGAGGTCATTGTGAGTTCTATTGTGAAGCAAATTAACAGTAAACCTAATAATCCCGCCACGAATACCGGGCACGAGGATAGCGCACGGGAGGATACTAAACATAACTCATTCGATTTCAAACACGAGGGACATCGCATTCAGCATACCTTTAATACAGAGAGAATAGAGAAGTTGATTGAAACAAAAAACTTTATAGAGAAGAAAGATTTGGAGAATGCGGCACTGACAATTGAGAAAGAAATCGGCGAGTTGCGACAACGAAACAAGATTCTAAAAATAGCAGACAGGCACGGGTGGGATACTGTCAACGAATATTTAGACGATCCATTAGCAGACAACAATGACGACGCTGTTAAGTTACGGGGCGCTGTTAGCCGTGCTGTTCGTAAGCGTAATTACAGAGGGAAGCCATATACATATCCCATGCAAAACCGTAGACAGAATGCATTTGCTGCCAACGACTTTTTTCGCACTTTCGGCCAAACGTTTGCTACAGGGGGGTACAAGCAATTCGCCAAACCAATCGAATACGGTGCAGGTCAACAGAACTTTGAACGGAAGTGCTTTTTCTGCAGACAGGTCGGACATTACGTCAGGGACTGCCCATTTGCCAGAGGACAACAAGTTCCAGTGTCAGCTTCCACGGTCGCATCGGCCTCTAGCAACAACGCCAACAAGCAGTAGTAGAGAACAAGTTGAGTATAGTGAAAATGAAGGCTGTATGGGTGATTCTTATGAATATGAGTTAAACACGTGTTCGAAGATTTCAGTAAAGTTTCGGTTAAAAAATTGTTTACAATTTTGGAAGAGTGAATTGTCTTCAAACATATTTGTTAAAAATACTATTCAGTTTGGTTATGTAATTCCATTTATTCAATTGCCGCCTAAGGTCGTTTTAAAAAATAATAAGTCGGCTCATATTCACAGTGATTTTGTTTGTACAGCCATCAATGATCTTTTAAATTCTGGTTGTATTCACGAAATATCTGAAGAAAAAATACATGTTGTTAATCCACTTACTGTTTCAGTGAACAGCACAGGTAAGAAAAGGTTGGTGTTAGATCTTCGACATGTAAATCAATTTGTAGAAAAACAAAAGGTGAAGTTTGAAGGGGTGAGTGAGGATTTACAATATGCAAAACAGGGAATGCACATGATTAAGTTTGATTTAAAATCAGGTTATCACCATATTGATATACATCCAGATTTTCACAAATATTTAGGTTTTTCTTGGAAATATGGTGACAAATTCAGATTTTTCGAATTTAATGTGTTACCTTTTGGTTTATCTTCAGCAGGGCATGTTTTTACAAAGTAGTGAGAGTTTTAGTGAAATATTGGAGATCATGTGGTATACCTGTGGTAGTATACTTGGACGATGGTTGGGTTTGTGATACGTACGAGAAGTGCAGTGCAAGACATGCATCAGACATAATACAAGACACGTTACAGAGATCAGGTTTTGTTATAAATACTGAGAAGTCAGTACTTGAGCCTACTCAGAGTATGGTGTGGTTAGGGTTTTTGTGGAATTTGAAAAGCGGGACGCTAGAAGTTCCTTTGGAAAAAATTAGTAATATTAAATCTTTATTAAAAGAACTTTTAGAGAATAAAAACAATATTTCGGCGAGAAAATTATCTTCTGTTGTGGGAAAAATTATCGCATTAAAACCATCTTTGGGAAATATATGTCAGTTAATGACTAGACATCTCAGTATTACAATTTGCTCTAAAACTGGCTGGGATGAAATTTTGTATATAGACAATGGGAATATTCAAGAGTTGGAATTTTGGCATTACAATATCAGTAAGCTCCCTTGCAAATATTTTACATGTATTGATAAGACACCAGAGAAAATTATTTTTCGGATGCAAGTTCTCATGCAGGCGCAGGGTTTACATGTGAAAGGAATAAGAAAATAGTTCATTACATGTGGGATCAGTGTGAAAAAAGTAAAAGTTCAACTTGGAGAGAATTAAAGTCAGTACAAATAATTTTAACAAGTCTGGCAGATGTGTTGAGTGGAAGGTTTGTGAAAATATTTACAGATAATCAAAATGTCGTGCGCATCGCATGTAAAGGTAGTATGGTTGACGAGCTGCATCAGCTGGCATTGAGTATATTTGGTGTCTGTGTGCAATACAGTATTTTACTTGAAGTACAGTGGATACCAAGAGAATTCAACATGGATGCAGATAGTTACAGTCGTATGTTTGACAGTGATGATTGGAGTGTGTCTGAACACATTTTCCGATATTTTGATAGAATATGGGGTCCTTTTACAATTGATCTTTTTGCAAATTGTAAGAATAACAAAGTTAAAAGGTTTTATTCGAAATATTGGAATCCAGGCACTACAGGAGTTGACGCTTTCGCTTATGATTGGTCAGGTGAAAATTGTTGGATAGTACCTCCTCCTTTCCTTATAGGCAAAGTGATAAAACATTTGCGTTTGTGTAATGCATATGGAACTTTAATCATTCCTAAATGGTTGTCTGCTTTATTTTGGCCAATGATATGGGATAAAAGTACAACATCTTACAAATCTTATATAAAAGAATATGTTGAATATAAGAACCCAAGAAAATTTTTTATGTCAGGATCAGACAAGTCGAGTATATTTGCTCAAGATATGTTTTTGAGCAACGTTTTGGTTGTTAGAATTGATTTCAGAAAAATATAATAATAGCAGTTTAAATATGTAAGTGTGTGTGTTGTTATATTTTTGCTGTTTATTCACAGATTTTTAATGATACTTGGGCGGAAATTAAAGACATGTCAACGAAAGAGCAGTTTAAATCGGCAGATTCCTCAATATTCCACATCATGAAAAGTGCAAAAAGTAAAAACACAGTCAAGCAGTATGAAACGTATTTCAAGAAATTTACGCAGTGGTGTATTTCCAAAGATGTCGCAAGTTTTCCCGCAAAATCTAGTGTGATTGCCATTTTCTTAAGTGGATTAATTCAACAAGGAGTTTCTGAAGCAGTTCTGTGTTCATTTTTCTATAGTATAAAGTGGTATCATGATCTTCATTGTGCGTTTTCTAATCCTTGTGACGACAGTGTTATTCATAGTTTAATGGAGGGGGGGAAACGAATTTTATCAAAGCCCATAAAGAAGAAGGAACCAATTTCGCCAGATGTGTTAGAGAAGATTATAAATGTATATGGGGAACGGGAGCAAAATTGTGATTTACGAAGTGTGAGAACAGTGGCTATGTTGTTGTTGAGTTTCGCAGGTTTTTTGCGATTTAGTGAATTATCTAATATTAAAGTGAAAAATATAATTTTCAAGAATTTATACATGAATGTTTGCATCGAATCCAGCAAAACTGACGTATACAGGCGTGGTAACGAAGTGACATTGGCAGAGGCAGGAGGGAAGCTGTGTCCTGTATCTTGGATTAAGCATTATTTAAATCTAGCTGAAATTCAGGATAAACCAGAGGAATATGTATTCAGAGCAATTAGATTTTACAAGTCATGTGGAAAATATATGTTGTGCGGTATTAACAAGCCGATTTCATATACAAGAGCCCGAGAGTTATTGTTAGAAGCTTTGGAAAAAGTGGGAATAGATTCAAAAGGCTTTGGTTTGCACAGTCTGCGAAGTGGAGGGGCAACAACTGCAGCCGAGAAAAATGTGTCGGAGCGTCTGATCAAAATACATGGACGTTGGAAATCTGACTATTCCAGAGACAATTATATTAAGGATTGTATAGATAACAAATTGAAAGTGTCTAATAGTCTTTTCGTGTAAATATAAATGAATATATATTAATAAATATATATGCATATATATAGTGTGTGTGTAGACAGGTATTATTATTTTTTTTACAATTTTCTCTTTGATTGATCTACGTTCTGACGAGCAGCATTCCATACATATGAGTTGATTATTCTTTCAATACAGAATAAAGAGTATAATTAATTTATATTCGGACGAACGAAGTGAGGGAGAATATAATTATTATTATTGTCGTTATGGGTATTTCCTGTGTGAACAGAGTGGTGGATCTGTGTGGTTTTTATGTCACGTGACATGGTCATATAAATAGCAGGTGCGTGCTTTAAAAGTTATTCTACCGCTCGTACAGAACGTTGTAAGGAATGGAAACCAGTAAATTAGGCACACACACACATATATGTATGTATTTATCAATATTATTTAATGATTAAAAATAATGGGTGTTGAAATAAATACAAATGTGTTAGAATTGTAATAAACGTTCTGACGAGCAGCATTCCATACATATGAGTTGATTATTCTTTCAATACAGAATAAAGAGTATAATTAATTTATATTCGGACGAACGAAGTGAGGGAGAATATAACAATAATAAAGTTCTTTCAAGTGACACCAAGGTCAATTACCTTGTGACCTTGACTGTGACCTATATGCTAAAAATAGCTTTATTGAACTTTAACAATAACTTTTGAACCATGAGAGTTAGAGATTTCATATTTGGTATGCATACTCCACTAGTAAAGTTCTTTCAAATAACACCAAGGTCAATGACCTTGACTGTAACCTACCACGGTATATTGTAAAGATAGTTCTTTTGAACTTTGTTGCCGCCGGGCGCATAGTGTTTCACAAACACATCTTGTTTATTTTACAATACAGCTATATTTTACATAAACATTTAACATTACAGGTGAAGTGAAGACATTGATGATACAGCTGTTGAAAGGTGTGGCTCATCTCCATGACAACTGGATCATACACAGAGATCTCAAAACATCTAATCTTCTTCTCAGTCACAAAGGCATACTTAAGGTTTGTTACCAATTCTTACCCATTTAGTGGATAAATTGTATCATCAAGTCATTGTAAATTTTTGAAAAACGTGGAGAAAAATTTATTATTATTGTAATATTTCTTGTCTTTCAGATAGGAGACTTTGGACTTGCCAGGGAGTATGGCTCCCCTCTGAAGCACTACACCCCCATTGTAGTCACCCTCTGGTACAGGGCACCGGAGCTTCTACTGGGTATCAAGGTAAAACTTCATATACTTAAAGGTCAAATAAAGGTTGTAAAACTACACGTACTGAAAGGTCAAATCAAGGTTGTAAGATGAAAAATAATAAAAGAAAAAATAACACTATATATAGGTGAAATGGAATTGCAATAGTAAAGCGTCCGTCGTCCGTCCATCTGTCTAGCTTTCTGTCCGTCTGTCTGTCTGTAAACAATTTTTCAAAATGCTACTCCTCCTACAGTTTTGGTCTGATTTCGATATAACTTGGCACACAAGTAGACTACACTAAGATACATAATTCTTTGTATCGGTTTTTGATTTCGATGAACGGTGTTGCTGTGCTTAATAAAAATAGAAATTTCTGTGAGATTCTTTTAAAATGCTACTCCTCCTACAGCTTTGGTCTGATTTCAATTTAACTTGGCACACAAGTAGTTTACACTAAGATACATAATTATATATATCAGTTTTTGATTTTGATGAACGGTGTTGCCGTGGTTACTAAAAATAGAATTTTCTGTGAAATACATATAAAATGCTACTCCTCCTACAGTTTTGTTCTGATTTCAATTTAACTTGGCACACAAGTAGACTACACTAAGATACATAATTCTGTGTATTGGTTTTTGATTTTGATGAACGGTGTTGCTGTGGTTACTAAAAATAGAATTTTCTGTGAAATACATATAAAATGCTACTCCTCCTACAGTTTTGGTAAGATACATAATTCTTTATATCGGTTTTTGATTTCGATGAACGGTGTTGCTGTGGTTACTAAAAATAAAAATTTCTGTGAGATTCTTTTAAAATGCTACTCCTCCTACAGTTTTGGTCTGATTTCAATATGACTTAGCACACAAGTAGTCTACACTAAGATACATAATTCTGTATAAGGGTTTCTGATTTCGATGAAAGGTGTTGCCGTGGTTTCTAAAAAATAGAAATTTCTGTGAAATACATTTAAAATGGTACTCCTCCTACAGTTTTGGTCTGATTTCAATATGACTGGGCTCACAAGTAGACTACACTAAGATACATAATTCTATATATCAGTTTCTGATTTCGATGAATGGTGTTGCCATGGTTACTAAAAATAGAATTTTCTCTGAAATACTTTTAAAATGCTACTCCTCCTACAGTTTTCGTCTGATTTCAATTTAACTTGGCACACAAGTAGACTACACTAAGATACATAATTCTGCCTATCAGTTTTTAATTTCGATGAACAGTGTTGCCATGGTTACTAAAAATAGAAATTTCTGTGAACTTTCTCCTCCTAGTTCTGTAAACTTTTATTAAAAGCTACTCCTACAGTTGTAGTCTTATTGCAATCTTGCCACAAAAAGAGACTTAATCAATGATCATTATTCTATTTATTGCTTTTATAAAAGTTTTATGTCCCAACTGCAACTTTTCTCTTCCTTTATTATACATGTAAGTACAAACCAGTAGAGCTACAGTCTCGACAGAGACTTCTGGTTTTTTGTTGCTTTAGGAATATTCAACTGCCATAGACATGTGGAGTGTCGGATGTATATTTGCTGAATTCATGACGATGAAACCTCTCTGGCCAGGAAAATCTGAAATTGATGAACTTAACAGGATATTTAAGGTAATGAGATATACAGGTGATGTAAACTTGTCCGTCCAGTTATATTAGGTCACTCTACCAAGTGTAGATGCAAGACATGTCACATCACACTTATCACAATAGTTCAAAATGATGTAAGAATGATAAATGCTGAAATATTTATCTTTGAAGTATTTGTTAAGATTTTGACTATTTTGTTACCTGATTTCAGGACATGGGTACTCCTACAGAGAAAATCTGGAAAGGGGTCAAAGAATTACCAGGCATGAAGAAGTGCACCTTTGCTGAGCATCCCTATAACACACTCAGACAGAGGTTTGGCTCATATCTCACAGACCTGGGATTTGATCTCTTAATCAGGTATTTTATTAAAACATTAAAAGAAAACAATTTTGTTGCAGTTAGTAGGAGGGAATAATCATTGTTTGATATGACCAACTGAAAAAAACCAAAATGAGAGAAATGAATTGCTTTGTGATTTATTATCAAAGAGCTAATTCTAATAACTACCATTTTTCAGTTTTTAGTAAAATATTTAATTATATAATACATTTGATACAAGTACATGAATATGCAATTATTTTCAATGACAGGTTTCTGACATATGACCCTACCAAGAGAATTACTGCAGAGGATTCTCTGAAGTACAAGTTTTTCGAGGAGTCACCACTGCCAGTAGACCCCTCCATGTTCCCTACCTGGCCTGCCAAGAGTGAACAACCAAGAAAACACACAAGCTCTCCCAAACCCCCATCTGGTGGAAAGGCCTACTCTAAATTACTGGTAGGATTCAATACAGACATATGTGTCTTAGATATTTTTGTGGAGAGAATACTTTTATGGTTGTTTATTTTGATGTCACCCAAAGCTTTTGTTTCAGTAGCCTTTTTTGGCCTGAATTTAAATTGTTATAATGAAAAGAGGAAAAAATCTTTGATTTTTAGGGCCCTACATGAAGATATCGATGCCATGTAGTAATCATATATTGTATTTGTCAATCAGCATTTTTATATATTTTAGGATATCTTGAGAGTTACTTTCACTATATTTCAAATTTACTGAGACTGTTAAGAATTGTGAGAAAAAAAAAATTCACCTGGTCCAGGAACAAGGTCTAAATTTAAAAACATTTAATCCAGGCATCTTATTTGTCACATAGGTGAAGAATCATTAGAAGAAACAACCTTAAGATTCTGTCAGTTGATTGAAGGAAAATTTCAAAAGTTTGAATGGCAATGCAATAGCTTGAACATTTTCTTCACATGAACTGATCTGAACATATTTTTGAATGAATATACACTATTAGATTGGGCATACATTCTTCAAAGTAAAATAGCTCTCGCCTTGAATTTTAGGGCTCATTTTCTCTACTAGCTGTAACATATAATCTCTATATATTAATGGTATAGGAAAAAGCCTGGTTAATTTGAAATTGAATCAATTTGATAAAAAAAAATCATTATTTTAAATGGAAATCAAATACTATGTATTTCAGGGTGGAGATGATGACAAGATGATAGAGATGGATGCAGGTTTTCATCTGACTAATGCTGCCAAAGGAGTTTCTGCAACAGGACCAGGCTTTAGTCTCAAATTCTAGAACAATTATATCTTGACAAATCAGATGAATATGTAGGCCAAGAAAAAGTGACAAGTTATTTGTTACATATATGTAAACAGTACTTCATTTCAAATGGAAAAAAATAATATTTGATGTGGATGACATCTATTTTCAAACAGCAAAATGGTCATTTGACTGGTGGAAAATTGAGTGAAGAATCAATTCAATTGAATTTTTTTTAGAAAATGTTCTTTAATAATAAAAGACAGGAACACAAATCAAGAAGCCATTCTTTGTTGTTGTTGTTGTTGTGTAATCATTTGCTGAAAGAAATGAAAGAAATGAAAAGGTCAGAAAGTTGCAAGCTTCTGGAAGATATCTTTAGGGAATGCAAAAATTATTAGCCCATGGACACTGCCATTATATTCATATGGGAGGCGGGGGTATTATTTAGTGAGCTTATTGCACACAGTACCTCTAGTTTATCGTGGGGAATGGTTGTGCATAAAGTTGAAAAGTTGCAAATTTTTAAGCTGTTGATTTTGGTAAAATCTTGTGCTTTCAAATTGTCCAAAAGTTCCCCGGAATTTCGTAAAATAAGTATCCACATCTGATTTACACTGATTTACACCACTTCTCGAATATGTTGTTGCAAAGTGTTCTTGAAGTTTCTCCTTCACTACGGATAATTTCATCTTAGTGAGGAGTAAAGAAAGAGGCTTGGTTGAACATTTACTGGAACCCGCTATGTATTCTTGATTGTAAGGATTTGCATGAAGTTTCGGAATCCAATATATACTCACCGTCAATAGAAACGCAACACCCAAATTTAAGGGGTGAAAATTATATACGGGATTTTACTATGTACCAAAAAAGTTAGGAAATCTTTTACTTTGCCAAATCACTTATTTTACGGTTGAATGCTTTTCATTTCATTACCGGAAGTTGATTTTTTAGCTCCCTGAACAGAAATCAAAAATTAGCATTTTTAATAAAATTATTGACAATATTTTGGGTTTTCAAGGTTTTGTACCTGTTAATTATAAGTCTTGTACCCAAAGTCCGGAAAAAATATCCTTCTTTCTCTTCCGGATGTGATGCCTGTATTTCCTCAAATTAACTGAAAGCACGCATTTTCATTGCTAATGTTGGAAATTTTCAAAATAAAGAAAAGGGAGAGCTACAGATGCAAAAATACACTACATAACGACTTTTCGGGCTCATGTGTTTCAAAAGCATGAATGACAGTTCCTTGACCGGAAGTCCAAGGGTTACTACACTACGCCAAGTTAGAGAAAATTCGACTTCAGTATCTGAAAAACAAGCATTTAAAAAAGGACAAGAATATTTATTTCGCCCAGATTAAGACATTGATAAACTTACTGCATGGTAGAATTTGGGCTGCTTATGTTGTACAAGGCTGACTAGCACGTTTTAATTGAATGGTCGGAAGGGGGGATGTTTTAAAAGTTATGTGTTGCTTTCTAAGTTCTAAAGATAACATTTTAAGTTTAAATGAAGTATCATTGTTTTGTAAATTTACTTTTTAAATTCATGTATTCATTCTTAATCTTATCTTTAAACCTTATAAAGTAACACATAACTCTAAAACATATATATATATATACACACTAGTACTTATATTGTAGTTTAAAATTCATTTAGGTCCTTTGGAATATTAAAAATATTCAAAACCGACATATGCATAGCATGGGCGGCAGAAAGGGTAAAAAGACGTTAATACAAAGCTAAAAACTAATTTTAAAAACATACTGAAAAACAAAATTAACAGAGTCTTTTGAAAAATCAACAGACTCCGATGCAAAACCAAGGATCACCGATGCAAAACCAACAATCATTCACTGAATTGACGCTAGATGGCGTGCAATAAAACAGACATAACCTGAATTAATGCTAGATGGCATGCAAGTTTCCTACATCATCATCATTAAATGTAAACTTTCATAACAAAAATCTCTCGAAATTGTAAATCGGCATCCATTTGGCAAACCTCGGATGATAACATCATCATGATGTCGGACTCTCAAAATTCAAACATCAAAGACAGCAAGGCTTCTACAAATGGCTGTACATTTATTACAAGAAACCACAAGTAGATACTGGTATTTCCCCAAGAGAAAATTTTCATTGAATATCTCATTTTCCAATTTGAAAGAAAAATAACTTGGGGACAGGACCACCACCCCCTTTCATTTTTTAGCTCTACTGGTCAGAGACCAGAAGAGCTTATGCGATTGTAATGCGTCCGGCGTCCGTCCGTCCGTCTGTCCGTCTGTCTGTAAACAATTTTTCAAAATGCTACTCCTACAGTTTTTGGTTGATTTCAATATAACTTGGCACACAAGTAGACTATACTAAGATACATAATTCTGTATATCGGTTTTTGATTTTGATGAACGGTGTTACCGTGGTTACTAAAAATAGATATGTCTGTGAAATTCTTTCAAAATGCTACTCCTCCTACAGTTTTGGTCCGATTTCAATACTACTTGGCACACAAGAAGACTACACTAAAATACATAATTCTGTGCATTGGTTTTTGTTTTAGATGAATGGTGTTGCGGTGGTTACTAAAAATAGAAATTTCTTTGAAATTCTTTCAAAATGCTACTCCTCCTACAGTTTTGGTCTGATTTCAATTTAACTTGGCACACAAGTAGATTACACTAAGATACATAATTCTGTGTATCGGTTTTTGATTTTGGTGAACGGTGTCGCCGTTGTTACTAAAAATAGAAATTTCTATGAAATTCTTTCAAAATGCCACGTCTCCTATAGTTTTGGTCTAATTTCAATATAACTTGGCACACAAGTAGACTACACTAAGATACACAATTCTGTATATCGGATTTTGACTTCGATGAACAATATTGCCTTGGTTACTAAAAATTTCTGTTAAATACTTTCAAAATGCTACTCCAAATACAGTTTTAGTCTGATTATAATATAATGTGGCATGCAAGTAGACTACACTAAGAACATAAAGTGACTTAATCAAGGATCATTATTCTATTTATTGCTGTTGTAAAGTTTCAATTCCCAACTGCTGAAGTACTTTCCTCTTCCTTTGCTATAAGTACAAACCAGTAGAGCTTCAGTCTCGACAGAGACTTCTGGTTTCTTTTGAATCTGGGGTCGACACACCTTTTCCTTATTTTCATGATTTTGATAGTTTAATATACACTACTTGGTATCGATAATGTAACCCGTTTGTCTGTATAATCCGTTTTTTAAATATATCGTTTTCGACTGATACATTCTATTATGTATTTCGAGATTTGCCAAATGGATACTGATTGACAATTTCGCGGGATTTTCGTTCCTATGAAGGTACACATTTAACGATGACGTAGTAAAACGTGCGCGCCATCTAGCGTTAATTCAGGTAATGTCTGTTTTTTGCACGCCATCTGGCGTCAATTCAGTGAATGACTGTTGGTTTTGCATCGGAGTCTGTTGATTTTGCAAACGACTCTGTTGATTTTGTTTTTCAGTATGTTTTTAAAATTAGTTGTTAGTTTTGCATTAACGTCTTTTTTACCCTTTCCGCCGACCATACATATGATTTCAAAGATATGAATCATTTAACCAATAAGCGCCGACAATAAACACAAAAACACAGGGGAAATTACAATTCGGTAATGCTAAAAATGCTAAATAGTATCGGAATTACAAGGTGGACTTCTTTGAAACGGTGGGGTCTGATTTATTCTTTAATAAACCACTAAACCAATAAAACACTGAGAATTCAATTTTAAAAGAATAATTTAAATACAAATAGTTTAACAAGTTTTGATTGCCTGATGTCTGATATTGAAACTTCTGTATCCTTGTACTTAAACAAATTGCTTTTAAAAGCAAGGATTATTATATAAACGTAAAGAGTCAGGCATTAAATGGCAAAAAATATTATTGTATTTCTATTACTCTAATGAAAAAAAAATCAAAAAACAATTCAAGTAACAATCTTCATTAATACAAATTCAATTAGTTTTGCACCAACTTTGTGACTCACCGGGAATAATATGAAAGTGAGTATTCAAATTGATTTGCACAAAATACAATTATTCAAATATTTATATGCATGAATGTTGAGCGTTATAAATGATTTGAGACAGTATTGGCCATATATTATATAGTTATAAAATTTGCGTTCAAAATACAAAATAGATGCTTCATCATCAAGAAGAGATATAAACAACCTGATCTCAATTTAGGTTTCTTGCCTGTCTCTTTCTTCAATCCCACAGTTAACTTCTGCTTTGTCAAAAAACCGTAGTTGCCGTTTGCTCTTCTTTAATTTATCACAGACGAATTCCAGACTCGTGCACAACTTCAAACCAGGCTTTGGCTTGTTAGGAGAGTTTGACGCTTCAGCGTTTGAATCATCTGCCCTGACCTCAAAGTCACCAATAAGTATAGCGATAACTTCAATGATGTTCTGGTCTACATCAAAGTCATTCTGAAATACTAGCGACCCACTGTCTCCCTTATCACCAAATGGAATTATCACACCCTTTTGATATTGACCCTGAACTAAGTATGCACAGTTCATTTTTTCTTCGCCTAGAGTATCACGGTACTTTTTTGTCTCTACTAAGACACCTTTGGTGATATCGGTCTTAGCTCCTTTTTTGTAAACTATAGAAGGGACTGTGTCAGAAGATCTCATCATGTATATTCGAGCACTTGTTGGTATCTTTTTATGATTTACAAGAAGTTTTTGGCATTTTCCAATCACATCGTCATTAACCTCTATTAATGCAAAGTCCGCTGAATCAGAAAAATATTCATACATCAAACAACATTTCCCGATACAAATGAGTTCACTACCGTCCTTGACATGTACCGTTTTCTTGTCTTGCAAAACATGTGAGCACGTTAGAGCAACTGTACGTTTAGAGTCATCACTGAACTCTGCGAATCCACCCAGAGTACCATACCTTTCAATATTGCCCTTATCAGGATATATCTCATTACCCTGACATAGATATCTGTTTATCTTAAAACTGTCAATCTTTTCAACTGTCATTTCCCATGAAAAATTTGAAATTTTCTTTGCGTGAAGCAACTCTTTCCGAAATAGCTGAAACTGTTCTTCGGTAAGATGGCCACTAACTTGCACGTAAAACGTTCCTGGTCGGAAGCCATATGCAAATACTTTGTCTGGATTCCTATGGTAAAATACAATTCAAATATATAACAAGGGAAAACATTCTATCAATTTATTGATTGATATATTGATTAATTTATCACTTAATTTAATAATCAAGATGCATTTGTGATAGTCTGATGCTCATGTATGGCAGCTTACGGCAATGTAAAAGTTTCACAAATGAAAGTCAAATTATAGATCAAGAGATCAAGCATATATTTATGCACAAGGTTGACGAAGTCAAGATTCCAAGGTCAAACTGATGGTATCCAGAGTAAACTAAAGTCTTATCAAAAGAGATACATGTACTAATATGAAAGCCCAGTTTTCAACCGTTCAAAACGTGTGGCCAAGATTATTTTTTTTTAAATCAGGTAAAACTCAAAGGTGAAGGTTGCAATTTTTAAAACATTAAATAAAATTTGAGGTATGAAAGCCCTTGCGCCAATTATTCAAACGTTATGGCCAAGGGTTTTGCCTGGTAGATGTTTGCAAAAATGGCCAAATTCCGAGGTCAATGTCAAGGGGTTAAAGGAAAGGCCCTGCCACATGGAATACATCTATGTTTGATAGCCATTGCTCAGACCAGTCAAAAGTTAAGGGCAAAGTTACTTCGGGTCAATAGGCAGACAGACAAACTGATTGACAGGTCAAATCCTATTTGCCCCAGAGTAATTTCGGAATCTTAAAATAACACGCACGCATGAGAGAGAGACAGAGAGAGAGAGAGAGAGAGAATAACCTACAGGTATGTTTTTATAAAGTACCTGTCAAGAATTTTCTGGCATTCTTCTGTGATTGACATCGATACAACTGATGTTTTTAATTTGGTAATGGATGTAGGTAAAGAAGATGCTTTGTGTAGTCGATTTAGAATTGCCTCTGTTTCAGTTTGAATGATGCTTATGTCATCAATCTCTGACGACGGGAAGGAAGAAAGTGATTTTTGGACTAGTCTTAAATATTCAATCAACATAATCTCCAGTGTAGATGTGACATGTTTCCGTAAGGTTTGGATATCTGTGGCGGTGATTATATGGGCGTTTGCCCGACAATATGTCTGAAGGGCTTCGACTGTCCAGATCTCCCCTTCTGGTGTAAGAACAATTACGACAAATGGACCAATAGGAGCAAATTCCGACTCAGAAAATTCGTCTGTTACCTTCAATAGAAAATTAAAAATATTAAAGACATTTAACAGAGATTTTAAAAGAAAAAAAGGCTTTTATTCAGTCAATTACTCTATTATCTTGATTAGATTAATACAAATGCACGCTGTCATATTGTTAATTTGCATTAGTACCCAATACGTAAATACTGAATAACAAGATGATACCATTTTAAGCGACTCAGAGACAGTTCCTACAGTGTCTTGTTCATCGCAAAAGAAGACAAAACACGATGGGATTCTTTCTTTGAAATCTACAAATTTATACTGGGGTTTCCTCATTTCATGTTTCTTGTTGACATCTGCAAAAGAGAAAATTATATGATAATAATGAACTCTTGTGTATACGTATATATATCTAATGAACAACTATATCACTACAGAAATATCATAATCAATACCTTTTTGACGTCTCATATTTTCCTGCTTGCGTTCCTCTTTGGATATGAAAGACAGTTTTGTTTGCGTTAGATTTTTCCCAACTACATAAATAACCGGAGTAGCTTTGGTCTGACTCCAAGGAACAAAATCAATGCATTGTAATTGACTGTTTTGTGAAATCAAATGCATGAGACTTTCTTCTAGTTCTAAAATCAGTTCGCAGTGATAGTGAAAACGTGGAAAGTCCTCCCCTCTGCAGCTCACTTTTCGGAAGGCTAGTTCATAAGGAGGTTCTGATATAAAAGAGAAATGGAAATAGAAATTAAATTTAATTATTTCGTCAAGTAATCTAAAAAATAATGTATTGCATAAATTTATTAACTTACGCATGAAATTGGTGGGACTAAGTATTTCCTCTGGATGATCTTCTCTTTCTAAGAATCTTTGCAAAACTGATTTGATATGATCAGAACAGCAATCTAGACAATTTCTAATTATTTCCTTTCTTCCAGACATTTTTCGAAGCAACATTTCTAATAACAGAAGACTGTCACTCCAACAAACGTACCAGAAAAAGTCACATTTCAAAAACAAGTCCAGTTTTTTGTCTCTTGTCATCACGAAGAGAAATTCACGCAAAGTTCTTTCATTTTTCAAAACATTAAACGATTTTGTCTGTATCATTTTAACGTATTCTCCAGCTAAAGTTTCGCTAAGAGTTTGTATATGGATTTCGTTTACCGTATCAAATAAGGGAGATAACGTTTCCAGACACTCTGTGGAAGAAAATCTCACAAATACATCTGGATGCTGTTTTACAAAGAATCTGCTTGCAAGATGGAATAAAGTAGAGTTGGCAAACGAATATTCACAATCCCTGATTTTCAAAAGTGAATGTGAAAGATCTTGCAGCGTCGCCTTTGTTTTGTTGACTGATTTTTTACCAACATCTTGTCCAATCGTCTTTAAAATTTCAACCGTAGATTCCTTTTCCAAATCATTTTCTCTAAGTTTGTTGTTGTGCACTAGAGAAAGAAGAAGGGAGCAATATCGAAGTTTGCTGGTTTTCTTCAAGCTCTCAAAGTATTCATTCACAGAAGCTGTAGAGACATTAGTAATGCCTTCTTTTTGAAGCAAAGTGACCCCTGCTCCCCAAACTTCACATTGTTGTAATAGATTTAGATCACTTAGTTGTGTTTTCACAAACGATGTGAGCCCCATGGAACTGGCAATGTTTGCTTCTTCGACTGAATTTAATTCTTTGCAAGATATTTCGACCACAAATTCGTCTAAAAAACCAAATCCTTTTCTGTTTTTGCATTTATGATATATATCACTTCTTGATGTTAGTATTAATGTTACTCTTCTAACCATATCTGCCAGATTCTTCATCCTGTTACTCCAAGCTAATGTCAACTCTATATTTTCTACATATTGCCCAAATATGTTATCAAAAAACAAGACAGCCTGTGTTCCTCTTACGAAGTCTATTTCTTCAGGTTTTGTCACTTCAAGACAAGTTCTATTTTTCATTTTATTTTTTTCTTCCTCGAACAATCTTCTGGCATATGTTGTTTTTCCAGAACACGCTTCACCGATTATTATAGCAACTCTTTTTTCTTCTAATTGAGATTTGCACATTTTGTAAAGTTTTGTCTTTACAAAATATTTAATTTCTGGCTCACATGGCTCCGCCACTGAAAATAAAATTAAAAAAAACCATCATCCCACAATAAAAAAGTACGACATTCATCAATTTATTAACATGGAGTTGTATATTTAAGCTATAAAAGGCTGTCAAATAGAATTTTTATTTTGCTATACTTACTTATATCTTGCGCTCAGAAGGGTTGACTCTTATATATGTTGAAAACAGTGTACCATCTCTAAATTCAAGCCAAAAGGTCCAAGCCCTAAGTTGACCTCCATGCTGTTCATTTTGAAAAGAAAAAAGTTTTTTTAAAATGCCAAAACAGTATTTTTGCTAATATTTAGAAATAATGAACATAATTACAATGCACTTACTGCAAGTAATGCTCACTTCTTTAAACTAATCTGAGTAAAACATTATCAGTAAATCCAACTAATTATATATCATCATGGCCTACTGCACGAATACTTTTCTTTTATCTTACTGCATAAATATGGACTTTAGCCCTTTTTAACAACAATATACTTATCTGAAATACCCTCGATCTGAGAAGAGTACTGTAAATTTATATATAATGAAATGATTTGTGTACTGAAATAGATTATGTGTAAATGGGAGATTACTCACAGTGACTGTTAATTGTCAACTAAAGTGAAAGATAAGAGCATCACATTAAATATTTCCGTCCAGTATAACAGACATATTGTAACACTTACATACAGTGGATAAATAAGAAGATGGTGTTGAATGTTTAAGAGAATAACAAACTCTTTTGGAGTAACAATATATCGTTATTTATCTTAATTTAAAAAACCAACTTTTGATCCAAGAGAGTCTTTTACTATTTCATGTTATAAAAGTGACGCAATATAATTTCCTAAGCAAACACTCCTTTTATCCATGGACGGATGAGCATGGCGCTAAAATATCAATCTAAACCTTTACGTTGTACCGAGTGTACCGAGCAGTCATGGAATCTGTATATTGATAGCAGCGAAGGAGAAACGTCAGAATTACTGTTCAGCAATACTTTTGAGAAGTGGTGTAAATAAGATGTAGAATCTTCAAAAAACTCCATGAAACGTCTTGAAATTTTGAAATCACAATATTTTACAAAAAATCAATTACATCAAAACGTATGATTTTTCAAAAGTTTAATACCTACTTTTTTATGTTTATATAAATCAAACTAACTAATAAATGAAGAAAAAAAAATGCTTCTAAAAACGACCCTGAGATACTAGTATATCAATTTCAGAGGTTTGGAATACTTCCAATTTTTATAAATTGCGTAATTTTTATCTATTCAAGTGATCTAATAGGAAGTTAAAGTTACACATTAAAAATAAGAACACGTATGGTGACCTAATAACTGCCATTATTTTTCATGATGTGAGCATGTCAAGAACAATATAAACAAAACATTTTAGTTGATAACAAATCAGTCATTTTTAATTTTCGAAAGTTTAGTAAAGACTTTTTGTTTTATTTTTTGCTTAAATTATTTAAATATCCAAAATGTCTTATCGACAGAAAAGTATATCGGTCAAAAACACTCATTTACTATTTAAAAATCAGTGAATGTCATTTCTCTCCCCCCCCCCCCCAATATTGCAGTTGTGAATTATATTGATACTCTACAACAAGGGGGTGGGGTCAGACTCTGAGAAAGATAGAGGGTAAAATTTGGCTCTGGTGTGAGATTCGCCTTGTTAGGGAATTCGTACTCTAGAGTAGAATTTTGTTTGTGTGTGTTTGGGGGGGGGGGGGGGAGGTGTTACAAGAACGATCCAATGAATAAAAGTGCCATTTTATTTCTTAATGAATTATGGTATTGAAGCTCATCGTCGGAAAACCACAAACGGTCTCGCTTCTCTTACCCCTAGGTAAAAGAAACAGACTCACCGTAAGTTCTCGACGATGATCATAGCTACAATTGGTAAATATTTGATTCCCAATTAAAAATTGTCCACGGTCTTTTCGATGTCTGTGTATTAACAAACCATGAAGTATGAATGTTTTGGTGAATCAATGAATAAAAATTATGTCATCAAACTTTTGTGTCGCATTCAGTTCCAGATCTACTGCTTAACTAAATGTTTACAGAAATATTTTATCTAAACTGAAATTCTAGAGTGAAAATATATTTAGCTTGAATCTTACTTTTAGAAGTTTTATTCCAAATATATACCTGAAGACTTAAGATAAGGAAGGATTGCAAATGGCGGAGATATAACTTATAAACGCATGCGTCCACCGTTTAGATTTATCGATTTCCGTAGTTTAAAAGTTTTTTTGGAATATTTTTGTCACACACACATAAAGCCTTGAGGAAAAAGAAAAACAATTTGCAAAGCAATGCACACACTCTCATCTATTGCAAGTTTCTCTAATAGCCTTTTACAGGTGTTTTGGTAGTAATTAATATGACATCAACATACAGTATAATTCAAGCCCTAGAAATTAATTTTCAGTTCATTTTCGTTTTCAATTTAATCTATTTTTAAACTCTACATTACTTGGTTCCATAAAGAACTCAAATATGCTTAAAATCGTGACTTAGATAAACTAAATGTCAAATATTCACAATCGTTGCAAAGAGATATGAAATGAAATATAAACAATTTAAACAATATCTGAAATATTATTATTATCAAGTCTTCGATTTCATAGACAAAAACTCAGTCACTTCGAATTTTGTTGTTTTCTGCTAACAGGGGGATTTTTCTCATAATTAATTATGTATTTTATTTTTTTTAAGCTAAAAGTCATAATAATGACAACCGAAAAAATCGTCATTATCTAAGTCACGATTTTAAGCAAAAGTTTGTAATTTACAAAATATTGAAAATTTATGACAACTACATATTATTCCAGCATTAATTTACTGTGACAAATCATATCAACTTAATATGATAATGCTTACCACAAAATAGAACCAAACATGTCAAATGTATACAACTGAACAGAATTTCCAAAACGATTTTAAACACACATGTATACACAACACTTGACTGCATAATTGTGAATTTAAATGTTTGTTGAATGCAATTAGATGAATTGCAGTGTGAGGTATATCTTACAATTATTCCAGGTTGAAAGAAATGTTGATGTGCATCTATGCATGTTCTAACATAAAAGACGATCTTTGGAATTTTGCCAGATTTATATATAAAGCAGTTGTCATGTACGTTATTCTTATCGTTCATTTCGAAAAATAAGAAATGAGCAATATATACCACTGATCTGAAAAGTTTCCAATTATAAAGGTTTAATTGTGACCTGTCCACAGCATGAATAATTAATTTACAGTTTTGTATTTTTAAATCAGAGATGTTAGTCAACATTATTATACGACATATCACCTGCATATTGGGTTCATGTCTTTTATTTGAATCGATACGCAAGAGCATGTTTCTCTTACGAACAATTTCTAAAAGGAGACAAGCTATCGAGTATTAAGTTGATAGTACAAGAATATCAACTATTTCGTTTAAAGTCAACATTTTGTAAATTCTATGGTCTATACAATGATTTTCACTAAACGCAATCTATCATGAAGACGAATGATGACAAACGTTGTTTTATACAAATAAATGTTCAGCCATTATTTTTACACTTAATTGTCTATAGATTTTTTCGGTTGTCATTTTGCGGGAAGTTTCATCGTCCATGATACCAAATCCTATTTCTGATGTTTTTGTAAAGAGATAACTGTTGCTCTGCTCCAATTTTGTATTGTTTCAATGGATATTTGATGCTGATAACTGATTGTTATTTTCATATTTCATACATGTATATAAAACGTCATCGATGAATTTTAACTGAAGACTGGCCACAACAAAAGGCCTCTTTGTTTCAAGAGCAACTTTAAAAATAAATTCTGCGTCAAATTTTGTTGTTTTTGAGGTATAAAGATGCCCATAATTTGTTCTTTCGTATATGTTAGGTAACGTTACACTCCTTTGGTCCCGAAAATTTTTTTCCCCAGAAAACATGAATTCCACGAGAGAAAAGGAACTTTACAGTGATATTGTTTTTCTGCAATTTTCCATACATCGACAAAAGCATTGAGTTCCCCCTCCTTCATCCTCTCCTGGTTTCCACGGCTATGCTGTACTTCTGAATAAAATTTATGGAAATATCGAACAGTATTCAAGCTCAAAAGTCCAAAAAAAAAAAAAACACACCAAAAAACAATACAAAATAGATGCAGAGCAAACACAGACCTCAGAAACATCAGAAGTTGGATCAAGTGTCGCGGAGGAGTGAGCACCTGCCAACCACTCACACCCGAGGTGTGCTCCTTGTCATGATCGAGGAATAACGAAATCTTCCATCGTCAATTCAGTGTGTAAATAATGGACAAACAATGAGTACGGAAAACGTCAACATTGACTCAATGCCAAATTGTATTTGCTGATAATGTCATTGTATCGACCTTAGAACTTACGAAATGATGACTTTTAGGGAGACTGTTGATATTCTTGTTTCAGCAACTTGTTTATCAATAACTAATCGTTTTAAAAATTGTTTACACGTAGAGCATGCTCTTGCATATCGATTCAACCGAGAGATATAAATCCTGTATGCAGGTGGTGTAGACATATTGCTGCATAAGTAAGGGAAGTTGACAATGGAAAAGTTAAAGTCATTACGTTTTTCATAAAATCTGGTTGTTAGATTAGCATTAACGTCATTCTCAAGTAAAATATCTAAGTATGAAACAGATGTGCTAGACTCTGTGATATCTTTTATTGCAAGCTCGCTGGGATATATCATATCGATAAAGGAATGGAAATAATCATTGTCAATTGATAATACTTCCTAATACATGTATGTCTAAATTTCATGCTGAAAGCCAGACCAACTGTTTTTCTCGTATGTGTTTGGACAAATTTTGCTTCATGTGAATACACTAATAGGTCGGCTAATAACCGTTGCAACTGGTGCCCATCGGAATTCCAATAGACTGTTTGAAAACCTGGTCTCCAAAAACCACAAAGATACCTTCAATCAGAAACTCAAGCATCTTTTTAATATCAACTTCAGAGTACACTCATAATGCATTTCAGCAAAATAATTTTTTCAAATGACCATTGGCAAGGTGAATAAATTTACAAGTTCCATTTTTATTGAAAAAGCATTTGTCAATGATATCGAAAAGCCTGGACCGAATTTATCGTGAGGAATGGTTGTATATAAAGTTGAAAAGTCGTAACTTTTAATGCTGTTAATTTTGGTAAAATTTTGTGACTTAAAATTTTCCAAAAGTTCCAAGGAATTTTTAGGTATCCACATCTGATTTACACCACTTCTCAAATGTATTGTTGCACAGTACTCAATTTTCTATTTCACAACTCTTTGTAATCTCTTTATTGCATAATGCACCCATATGGGTCAAGCAAATACAATCCATCAAAACAAAAGAAAACAATGAATTATATATACAATAGACGTATAGAAATTTATTTCCTAAATGTTACACCGATGTGGTTAGTATTTTAGTGAAGAGTAAAGAAAGAGGCTTGGTAGAGCATTTACTTGAAGATACAATAACCCTGACAGCATTTCATATATTCGTATATTTGTAGCATTTCATGCATTTAAAAATATGATGCATCCATATTATGGAGAGAATACTAATATTATGTTTAACGCTGTAAATTGATACAAATGAAAGGCACAAGATACTGAATGATTACTCATAATTAGGGATGTCAACGAGTACCCGGTTAACCGGGTACTCGATCGAACGTCCGAGTATCGAGTACTAAAATCGGTACTCGGTTACTCGGATGTATATTTTTAAATATTTCTAAGCTTATTTATTAATGCATTAAAATATCGGTTTTAAACGTAAAATGTTCATTGCACTTGTACATACAGTAATGGTTCACCACAGTAATTAGGGTTTCCTGAGCCTCTAAATGACCGTTATCACCCGTGGCAGTGTTTATACAATAATTACCGTGACCAAGCACTTGCTACCTACCTAGCTCTTCTCACCTTCGGCTGTCTTCTATCCTTATGTTTAATTTGCTCTAATTATTTGTTTTCATTGAACATCGTTTAAGGTCTATTATATATATGTTTAAATAAATTAGATAATTTTGTCAATTCTCCAGAAGCCGTAGATTCTCAGGGAAAGAGACAGACGATATTGCACGTGCGATTATTGATATGGATACGTTTGATTACGTGCCAATTAATGTAAATGGTTGAATGCAAAGGTTTTAAAAATCTAATGTCCATCGTTTCACCAAACTACAACATACCGCCTCGTAATTTTAATGAAATCAATGATCGAAAAGTGTACGAAGATCGTAAATCCGCTCTGTTTAAAAAAAGAACTTGACCAAGTTGATACTGTACATATAGCTCTGATGACTTATCACTTGGACGTCAAACGCATTGATAGAGTTACATTACAATTTGGGAACAGATTATTTTTTTAAACAAAACCGCTGTGAGCCATTTATGATTTTATTTCTCGTATTTATCTGATAAATAAATTGGACTTAAAAAAAATGTTACATTAAATTTCGTCGGGCACAAAGTTGTCATAATTGTTACAACACATTTATAGGTAAACCTCCCATCAGACCATGTGGTTTTATTTCAATGTTTTACATTTATCAATTAACTTGTTCATATTTATTTAGACTTTTACCGAGTACCCGGGTACTCAATCGGAAAAACGTCCGAGTAACTGAGTATTAAAAATTGACCGATTTGACATCCCTACTCATAATATAATCAAAGTGAGATTCACTTGAAAATTAGTCAAGTGCGGAACAAGACCAGTCTGAATAATATATAGTCCTCTTCTTCTTCTTCCTATGCCGTGCATGGCCTTCTGGGCATATTCGCCGTAGTCGTATTAAATCTTATTTTTGTTTCTTTAAATTAAACTGTATTTTCTGTGAGGCTACAATCGTTTTATATAAAGTCATTGCACATGCACATGTAGTTAATATCATTTTTAGTTTTACACAGTGTAAAAACATAGAAAAATATCAAAAGACACTTACTCAGTTTAAGACTCTTCAAATCACAACATGATAATCTAATCATGAGTAAGGTAGACGGAGGAAGCTTTATGTGTACAAAATACCTAAACATTTTAGCTGTATGCACTTAAGTTTTCATCGATCCTCACGTGAATGCATTATAATGCATGTCAAACATCTAAAGTTATCTAGCCTACCTATAATAAAAAAAACCTTGCTACCTATTCATCAATAATATGGGGCAAAAATAAAACCAATTTTGAACTAAAGAAAGTCGCATCATTTACAGAATTTGATAATTTTGATTTGTAGTTCTCATGGACTTTGAAACTTGAGTACAGTTTGTTATCGCCTTTTTTTTTTCTGAAGACTGCCTATGAATTATAAAGCTACACAAGATTGTTCTCTTTTAGAAAATAAAAGAAGTTAAGAACCAATATCTAGATATAAGACTAAGAAATACACTAAATAGTATTTTTTATATAAAACGTTTTTCCAGTTATAACTGCATAGGTCAATATTTTGACTTCTCGACCCCAGATTTGAAAAGAAAAAAAATGGAAAAGGAGGGAGGTCCATACCCCAAATGCCTGTGATTTCAACAAGCTCGTTTAAAGTCAGCAATGTATAAATATATGACCCTTATAATGACCTTGTTAGCAAATATGTAACCTATCATTGGCTCGAATTTATGCTGACTTATTTCATACCAATTGTTAGGCTTTTCTTTTTCTACGGAATGTTCCTTCTATCAGAGCACTACATACGGCACATGGCATCAACAGGGGAGGCTTGCTCCTCCTAGGCACCTGATCCCACCTCTGATATTTTCAGGGGTCTATGTTTTATACTGTTTTACAGTTTTGTATTGTTTATAGATTTTTTGACATCAGTCAGAGTTTGTTAAAATTATTTTACGTGAAAATAAAATACTTGCTGTGGCCTTCAACTCGAAATTTAGTAATATCGACGATGCATTGTCAATTAACAATATGTATTTCAGTCTTATTTCGACACGATATATCCTGGTGAGTTTGAGATAAAAGATACAACAGAGTCTGACACATCTGTTCATATTTGGAAATTTCACTTGAAAAAGACGTTAAGGGTTTTCTAACAACTAGCTTTATGATAAACGTAATGACTTTAACTTTTCAATCGTCAACTTCTCTTACTTATGCAGCAATATATCTTTGTCACCTACATACAGAGTTTTTATCATTCAGTTGATTCGATACAGAAGAGCATGTTCTACGAATGTACAATTTCTAAAACGAGGTAAGTTATTGCCAAACAAGTTGATGAAGCTAGAATATCAGCAGTGCTGTTTAAAGTCATCATCTCGTTTTTTGGTCGATACAATGGCCTTGTCAGCAAATACAATTCATCATTTAGACATATGCTGACTGATTTTTTTTTTTATACTTTAGGCCATTTTTTACACATTGAGTTGTCCACAAATTTTTTCCCGTTATTTTCCAATCATAACAAGGAGAACACGGGGATGCTCACTCCTCCATGGCACCTTATTACACCTCTGATTTTTTTAGGTCCTTGTTTGCTCCGCTCCTATTTAGTAATGATTTATGGGCTATCAAGCTCGAATATTGTTCGTTATCTCCGCATATTTCATGTCAAACAATCTTTAATGAAGTAAATTTTGATTAGTTTATCAAGCTTTTGAAGATGAAATGAGGTTAAGAGCTTTAAAAAAATAAATATATTAAATCATTTCAAACGCTACTTAGGGTTTATTCACTAGTTACAGTACACAATGTTTTAGATTATTTCCATTAACAGTCAGAACAAAGAAAGTAAATTCCAATAACTTACTTTGCATTCAATTAAGTTTTATTGAGAAATACTCCGAAGAGCTACAACTCCTGTTTGATTCTCTTTAAATATATCTATTTCTTCGATTTTAAATTCGTTCATTTTTTATATCAGGGTTTAGTTCTTTCGTTTTTTATTTCTGTTTTTTACATTGTTTTTGTAGTTGACATGTCTGTAAATCGCAGAGATGTTAAATAGTCATATATATTGTATAAACTAGTCAATAGAAATGCTTTTAAATGTTACCAGTTTTGATTTAAACTCAACGAAACCCCCATATGTCGAAGCTTCTTTTCTTAAGATAATCGTTCAATCTACTCGATGTAAAAAATTTGAGTCATTAGAGGACAAAGTCCAAACAAATCAGTTTTACATGAAATCGCTCAGTTCCATTCAATAAATCCAAAATATTACCATTAGAGAAAAATAACAGCGGGAACACAGGAATAGGGATAGGGATAAAGCCAATATGTCCTGCTGATTCCTCAGAATAAAATCCTCAGCCAACATCTGCATCTAAACCGCTTAGTCGCCACTTTTTTGAAATCCTCTATAAAACGACAAAGGATTTAAGACAATGATCATCAATTATTTCTCAATTCTTTGGAATATTTGATACTGAAACCAAATGTGAGTACACGTTAGTCTGGTTTTTCTTCTTTCTTCTTAATTTTCAATCGTTAATCGTATCGTTAGTCGTATCGTAAGTCGTATCACCAATGTTCCAGTTAAAGCAGGTACTTGTAATTGGTTGAAAATAAGCACATTTGCAAATATCTGTTTGTACTGGGGTGTTGGCACATCCATCGTGTCTCTGAATGGGTTAAATGGTTTTCCCATAAATCTTTTATCTTGTTGTTAAAGTTTGTGTTTTTTTCCACATGAAGGTATTGCTATCCTTCATCCGATTTTTAACATTCAAGTTCATTAATTGTTTACATTTATTAAACATAAAGAATATAAGCAAGTTATAAACAGTCTGTAAATACAGTTAAAATTGTGCGTTTATTGTGTTGATTTTAATTTTGCACCGATTTTGTAAAGCAAAGTTTCACTAAAGAGAAATATATCGGGATTTATTGCTATAGAACAATTTTACCCAACAAAGGAGGGTTTACAATAAAGCAAAGATTCCGTATAGCAGATCATCCTGTATATATTTACGTCATTACTTCATATTGCTTCATATTTTATATGCCTCAAGAAGGGACATAACTCCATCTCATCCAAAAGTGTATTTAAATTATTCATTTTTTATTCATTCTAAGTGAATTATATGTATTTATTTTTTTTTTATCGAAAATTCATGTTTGTGTCCATGCAATAATAAGAAGTTAACTTTTTATTATAAAATAACTGTTTATGATGACTTTGCCACTAAGAAATCAAAATATGCTCAACAAATTCAAACATTTCTCTCTTTTCTTGGTTTCGATAAAGAACGGTTTTATTCTTCAGTCATTGATTTAATTTTAAATCCACCTTTTCTTTTAAGCATGTCATTCGTCAGCTTTTAAGAAAAGTTCTTTTTTTAATGATGCAATATTTTCAACAATGAAAATCAATCAATATTCAGTTCAAACACTGCCTACCAAATCGTAAAGAAGGAAAAATAATGAGGATTTTTTTTCTTGTAATGAAGAAAATATTAGAAGAAAAGTATTCAATTCCAAACATCTGTTAAATTAAATACCGGGTATATTGGAACTTTAACTCCACCTATTTTTACTCAGAAAATAATTTTTCTCGTATTATATGCCAGATATATTAGAAACAGATCTCAATTTATGTTTTTAGAACAAACTTTACGCATTCATTCAACAATCTTGGCTAAGAAATGAAAATATTTTGGAGAAGTAAATACAAAATTTATAATGTTCTTTGCCTGAAATTCACCATATTTTGACAATATCTCAAAATACTTAGTAACTTTGATTTTTTTTTTTAAATTTCCCTTCAAACAACTATTGCATTCACATACTAACAAAATAGTATGTAGAACTTTATAAGGCCATCTTTAAAAGAATGTATGCTTGCCCTCTCCCGACGGTAGGTAGAGTTGAAAATCTTTTTTATTGGAAAATGTTAACATATTTGTTGACGAGATAATAGGAATAAAAAGAAAAAATATATCGTGCCCGAACCTCTGCTATAAAATTTCACAAAGAAAATTTGAAATTTCTTATATTGATTTTCATGAACAATAATAACATTACAGCCACGTGGAAAATAGTTAGAAGTATGAAACGCTGCTTATTTTTTCAGAAATTATTTTTATATCAGATCATAATACATGTATGAAGAAATTTCAATACAGAGAACAGAAATGGTAACAATTTATTCTCACAACATAAAATTTAAAATATGAGGTGTATATGAAAATAATACTTGGTATCATACTTATATAAAATATTTTTGAAAACATCAAAAAGTGCTGTTTCCTAAGTCTGATTATCACAATGTTGTATGTGGTTGTAAGAAAAAAAACAAATCCGTGAGGAGGAGTTATCTTTCTTCTTAATTTATCTTCATTTGAATGAAACAAATGGAGATAACGACCAGTATTCAAGATTAAAAGTCTATAAAACAATACAATATAGGAGCAGAGCAAATACGGACCTCCAAAACATCAGAAGTAGGATCAAGTGCCATGGAGGAGTGAGCATCCCCTGCCGACCGGTAACACCCGCCATGTGCTCCTTGTCATGATCGGGAAATAACGAAAAAATCCTTTGTCAATTCAATGTATAAATAATGGACTAACAATTAGTGTGAAAAGCTTCAGTCAGCATTTTACTCAATGATAAATTGTATTGACTTACAAGGTCATTGTACTGACCATAGAACTTACGAAATATTGACTATATACGAGACTGTTAATATGTTTGTTTCAGCAATATGATTGAAAAATTGGTATTTATGTCCTCTAGTTGATTTTATACGTATAAGCATTCTCCTTGTACGAACACTATCTAGATCGAGGCTAGCTTGACAAAACTAGTTGATGAAACAAAAAATGAAACGCCTTGTTAAATGTCATCACTTTGCAATTTCTGTTATCGATACAATAACCTTTTCAGCAAGTACCGGTAAAATATATCATTTAGTTCAATGATGACTGACGTGTTAGACAATTATTTACCTTCAATTATTTATCTTCATAACACCATATCCCATCTCTGAAATTATTAGAGGTCCATGATTGTCCTGCTCACAATTTGTATAGTTTGAATGGACTTTTGAGCTGGAATACTATTCACTATCTCCATATTTTCATCAATAAATTTGGCCCTATTGTATGATTTCCTCTCGGGAAAAACTCCTACTCTCGAATAGAGAGTCATGAGAGAAAGTTGGTGTTGTACATTTGGATTTTTTGCATAATCGTTCCCTCTCCCTCGATCTGTATAATATATCTAGAGTAGGTATTTTTCATGAGGGGCATAAGATAGAGCCAAATTTACCCCTCGTTTTTCTCAGATTAGGATTTCACAAAATCTTTTTCAAATACATATAATTCAATCTCAACCCAAAATTGTAAGCCATTATTTAAGATTAGTCACTCAAAAATCGTGAGAAGTTATAAAATCTCTCTCGACTCATAGTTTTTACAGGAATTTTAAAATGTATATTGGGCCACCATTAGTGGTTTTGTAATTTTTTGGCCCTCTGAAGTACTTGTGCTTTTATGGATCGATCCTTTTTACAAAGAGTGGGTAAATAATTAATTAAAAATACTAGTATATGTTATTTATAGGTTCCACATTCCAATTTAGGAAGTTTTAAATCGAGTACTTCTTTTAAGGATAAAGACCTAAACCAATAACAAATCAAGTCAGGAAATACTGCTTTTGCAAGACGGTGCATAAGTATGTCCCCTTGGCCCCTATTGTATACTACTGAATTTGAAAGCAAAGAGCAAACACTATGCTTAATTTTGCCCCTTTCTTTTGAAAAGAAATAAATGGTCAATTTTTAGATTCATTGAAAGCAGCTTCTAATATTTTGGGTACGTTAACATCTCAAACTTTAGCATTTTTACATTTATTTTGAAATAGATTTGGAAAAAAATTACATTTAATAAAAATATTTTTGAATACGGCAAAAATTTGTTTAAAACGATTACGCCGTACCACTTTTTTCAGAAGTCATTTTGACCAGATAAAAGGAGTAGGATTATTGAAATGCTTCAAAGAATTGACTGGTGCGTTATTGAGAGAAAAGGGAATTCAAAATTTTCAATGTTCATAATAATTCAAATTCTCAGTGTAACTGGGTACCTTTTTGAAGAAGGGATAATTGTAACAATGCCCCCCCCCCTTTAACACGCCTATTTAAATAGGAAAAAATGGCTCTGGAGACATGTCAAATGTTGATTGACGGTTTTCGTACAAATGGTAAGGCCATGTTTTCTACATGATTTGTCTATAAAACGTGAACAAAACAAATGTATTTTAAATATATTAAACTCTTCGGTTTTTTCATTATCTATGACAGAATGATCTTTTTCATCTTAAGGGATTCTGTGATAATGATAGTATTATAATAAGTGAAATAATAACAGAGTTATAGGCATGGAAACAGATTATAATTTAATAGTCAGTATTCATGCTTTAAGACAACTTTAGATCATCTTCTTCATCAAAGACTGATGTATGTTATGTGAACCTATTAGCAATTAAATACAACACCATGAAATTTCTACAGATTCATTTGTTTCAAACAGAATTTGTCATCTAAGAGAAATAACGTTTTCCCACTAAGTTTCTGTGTTAGCATGATACTTTTTAGCTCCTTCACTGTCACACATCCCTCTTGTACACGTGTCATCTCCATCTTGTTTGGGAAGGTAGTCTGTCGTCGAACTGGCGAGTTTTTCAGATGCAGCTTTCTTGGCAGCTTTTCTTTCATTCATGTCTTGATAAAATAAATTGATTTATTTAATTATTAAGAATGTTAATTCAAATTTTAAATGTATCATAAAGAATTTATTTGATATCTAAATACAACTTTACATACCTATTACTGTTGGTTCCCCATACATCCACACTGTAACTATCTTGTTCCTTCCATATGATACATTACACGAAATTAACAGAAGCATGAGCAATAAGTAAGACATTTTGCTTTTTGTGACTCCACATAAAACTAAAACAGTTCAGATGATTATGAAGTGTTCATAAAGATCATATAGTGTTTTGCATTTCCGAATCACTGAAAAAGCCAAGGTTATGTGTCTGAATGTACCTTTTCCGGTCTATATATAATGAGCAGCGCTACTTGAAAA
Organism: Saccostrea cuccullata; assembly: GCF_032062105.1. Taxonomy (NCBI): domain Eukaryota; kingdom Metazoa; phylum Mollusca; class Bivalvia; order Ostreida; family Ostreidae; genus Saccostrea; species Saccostrea cuccullata. The sequence goes on along the minus strand of NW_026927328.1, from coordinate 13,772 downwards.
TAATTAAAGAAAAATAGCACTATGTACCTTTGCATTGCAGATACTGTGCATGCATTTGAGGAATGAAGCTTACTTCAACTTATGTTATACGATATAACATAACTTGGGGCAGTTTACGCTTTAGGGTAAACTGCCCCAAGTTATGTTATATCGTATAACATAGGTTGAAATAAGCTTCATTCCTTATAATTTAATTTCAATGTAGACAATCAGACAATTTTTCCATTTTTTACCTTCGGAAAAAGGCTTCAAATATCGCATATTTTTAAAGTTCACGTCAAGCGGATTAATACGTTTTTGACGTTGTACTCATTGTGACGTAGGCAAGTTATGTTATACGAAATGGATAAAACCGTTTTACCAATCAAATGACATATTACAAATAAAATTAAATTGTATGGAAATAAAACTTAAATTAACAAAAATATATAAATGTTTTAATTATCTGTTTTATTCACAAGTAATGAAAATCTCACGGCAAGCGTTTAAAAGAAATTCCAATGCACTGTGTGGCTCCGAGAGGAAACAATATAAATTGTGCCAAATGAATTTTGACTTTTGTCTGTTTATATAGTAAGATATTGTAAAACCATAAGAGCTGGTCGCAATTGGTTCATGTAAGAAATTTAAAACAAAAAACTAATTTAATGAAGGAAAACGAGATTTTTATTTCCTTTCAAGACATACAAAACAATTTCATTTTAATTCTGTTTCTATTTTCATTTCAACATTTTCGAAGTCATCATCGTCACACAACTTCTTCCTACATCTACTTTTTCGAGCTGCTCCAGAAAGTTTATCACAAGACTTGCACAGTGACTCAGCAAGGTAGACTGTGGTAGAATTATCACTTACTTCAGTAGCACCCTTAAAGCCAAATCCAGCTTTCTTTTTGGTCAAATCTATTAAAAAGACTTAGTATCTGTGATTTGAAGGTTTGTCATAAAGGATTATAATAAATCGGCAAAGTAAATAAAAAAAATGTAGTTACCCAAATGTATGGCTTTTCCATTAATCCATACTGTGATTCTCTTGTCATTTCCAAAGGAGAGGTTACAAAATATGAGCAAAAGAAATAAGATAAACAGTGACGACATTCTGTTCTTACAATTTGATGTGTAAAGCGTAGATCATATAAAATTCAGAACACTATTAGTGCTTGGCAAGTCTTGCAAAAAAGAAAATTCAAGTACTTCAAGTAGTATTTCCGGAAAATAATAAACGAACTTAGAGAGAGAGAGAGAGAGAGAGAGAGAGAGAGAGAGAGAGAGAGAGAGAGAGAGAGAGAGAGAGAGAGAGAGAGAGAGAGATGTATATAAAATGAGATTTTTGAAAATTACATTAAAAGTTTTTTTCTTTAATTTTTGTTTTCTTTTCTTCTTGTTTGCAGAGCAATTTTGCTAGAGTCTTTTAAATCCGTTACGAGGTATGGCTTGTCAAACGTTGTAATATTTGATTTTTGTCATTTTTGTTGTATGGCATGTCAAACGTTGCAATATTTGATAATCTTGTGATGTATATTCAAAATCTTGTGATGTATGTTCGAAATCTTGTGATGTATATTCAAAATCTTGTGATGTATATTCAAAATCTTGTGATGTATGTTCGAAATCTTGTGATGTATATTCAAAATCTTGTGATGTATGTTCGAAATCTTGTGATGTATATTCAATATCTTGTGATGTATATTCTTAAACTTGTGATGTATATTCTATAATCTTGTGATGTATGTTCGAAATCTTGTGATGTATATTCGAAATCTTGTGATGTATGTTTGATAATCTTGTGATGTATATTCGAAATCTTGTGATGTATGTTCGATATCTTGTGATGTATATTCGAAATCTTGTGATGTATATTCTATAATCTTGTGATGTATGTTCGAAATCTTGTGATGTATATTCGAAATCTTGTGATGTATGTTTGATAATCTTGTGATGTATATTCGAAATCTTGTGATGTATGTTCAAAATCTTGTGATGTATATTCAATATCTTGTGATGTATATTCGAAATCTTGTGATGTATATTCTATAATCTTGTGATGTATGTTCGAAATCTTGTGATGTATATTCGAAATCTTGTGATGTATGTTTGATAATCTTGTGATGTATATTCGAAATCTTGTGATGTATATTCGAAATCTTGTGATGTTTGTTTGATAATCTTGTGATGTGTGTTCTACAATTCAGTGATGCGTGCAATAAAATTGCATGACGCAACAGAAAAGTAAGGACAATTTTCATTGGTTAGAAATAACGAAAGTAGCCGGAGCGGTCGAAATGCACACATTGACACAACTTCGCAAGCATGAAATTGACGAATTCAACCTAAAGTCAAAATTATAGGTAATAGAAAAATTGTTTTGGTATCAAGGAGCACTAAGTCAGTCATAACGTGAAAAGTGGGAATCAAGAACATTAATTTGATTTGTTTGTAGGTACATCAAAAACAATTTAGTGGCTTATTGCTGGACTAAACAGCTAAAGGATGTTTTATCCTATTTTTACGTCCTCATATTGTAGTGATGTTGATTAATCGGTATGATTTATTCTATATTGGTGCTAGTTAGGGACAAACTCTCACCACGCAGGGTTCGAAATTGCATGGCCCATTGCAGCTGCATTGACCGTAGCCCTAGTCCAGGGACGACTTTGCAATAAATAAATAAATAACACGACAAAAGGGGAATGTCTGGAAAAGATTAATTGCTATGCATCATTGAATATTGTCATTCACAAATTTGTCCAATTATTTTTATAGTAAATGTATTGAGCCGGGCTCATTTACAGGATAATGAACAAGGACTGTGGTGACAGTTTAAAATCACGTTCAGACGTTTAGAGAATATGTAATACACACAAAAATATCTCAATGGCATGTATAATATATTAAATAGATTTAAAAATAAAATAAAATATAGCTAGAAATTAACAGCGAAAAATATTTATTGTGTCGGGGTAATCCGGCTTTATATACAAACAGAAGTAAGTAAACACCGATGCAGCAAGATTAAGGTCAAACGTCTCTGCACTGATGTGTCCTCAGCGGGGAGATTTGCATTAAGTTATTAATGATGTTCCCTGCATTTGTGTTAGCCTGATAGTACAACCTTTATTTATAGAATCAATCTAATTCAAATTAGATGTTAGATCCGCTTGCATACTCGCTACACTAACATCTAACACCTTTCGCACCCGTTGAATTATACTTTGTAAAATATTAGTCAAAGGAGCCAGGAAAAAATATTAAACAATGTAATATTATGATAAAAATATTCAATTTACTATTTCTTAGGTGTTGAATGGATTTTGTTTTCTCAACAGCGGCTGGTGCATGTACCATACTTTTACTCGTAAACTCAATTTGGCGGTGAAGAAGCAGCATTTTCTGTTGCTCACCGTCGCAATAGCTGAGCATTGCTCTACGAGCAATGTGCCCGGCTAAAAATCATAATATTTGTAATGATATATCATATTCTAGACTTGACATAAATAAACAATGATAAGAATTATTTTTGCATATCTGCAGTGATTTTCTTTGATCTTTCTGTGGTGATAATTTATCCCATAATATCACATGTGTGATAATACTTTCCAAACATGTTTCAAAGTTTTTACACTCTTTATTATACAGTTTTAAAGAACAGTTTTATGAGCTCATAAGTATATTAAATGGTTAATTTATCAAAACCTGCATTTAAAAATTCAGAAGTCATAAGTTAAACCAAATTGTCCAGGGTATTCTTAGTAAGGTATGTCAAAGGTCATGGTTAAGTGACTTTGTAAGGCTGGTATTTTTTCTTTTGTTTTATGGCAATCAGTGCACATGGTAAATAACATAAAATTACCCTTAAAGGTCTTATGCAAGGAGATAGCTAATTAAAATGAACAAATGTAGTTTTATGTATGATGTATATAGAGACAATAATATTTCTTTTCTTTTTTTCATTTTCAGGAACTTTACGTAGGTCTACAGTTTTAATTTTGGACTCATGCACTAGGAATATCATATCAGCAGAATTGTGCCACTGAATCAAAGGGAACTCTTTTTTTTTAGGTACGCATGATCAATGTAACTTCCTCGATGGTGTGTTGGCTGTTTGCCCATGTGTATTTCGGGGTATAGGTATGTTTAGTCTCAATTTTCTTTCTTAAAAGCCGCTTAAGGGGTATATTTTTTCTGATCTCAAATTTTGTCTAAGCATTAATCTTTTTTCTCATTCATGAATTATCTGCTGATCAGAGTCTAGTTAATTAATTTATTTAATTAAAGCTATATAGTAACATATAGTGAAATTATTTCCTTGTGTGAGACCTAAAGAAAATCAGGTTACTCATTTTTATGACAATTTCTTTGATTTCAGGAGTAGCCTCCCCTTTTAAAGATCAAAAATGGTGATTTTACAGTGCCGCATGCAGTCTGGTCTTCAATGAAGAGTTTTGACACCTGTAATACCCATATTTCTACCATTCACCTCTGTAACCTTTGTTGAGTTCATCAGACTGGTAAGAAAAACAATATTGTTAATTGAAATAATTTTATCAAGATAAATAAAATAAGTAATGAAAAAAAAATTACATGAACACTGACTCCCTCATATAAGAAAATGTCACATTTTACACATTGCAATTATACATCATTTACATATTCACATTTTCCCCATTTACACATGCAGTTGAATAGATTTAGTGCTTAATAATACAACAACAACAGTTATTACACGAATCCTAAGACAATTCACAAAATACATGAATGCATTAAACTGTGAAATACAGATTTCGTACATTTAATTAAAATGCACAGCATCAGAACCCCCCCCCCCCTTCACAATCTTGCAACTTTCTTTTTAATTCAAAGTCACTAGGCAACACTAAAGATTTCCACTTATTGCTTTTCTGTCCAAGACAGGAAGTTGAGGAACAAAGTTGACAGGACATCCTGAACTGTCTTCGCTACCAGCTTATGAGGGAACCAGCTGCAGTGGACAAAGTATGTTACATCATAGGATAATAGGTAAGTCTCCGGAGTAGTGTTTGTAGCAATTCTCGTACTTGGTCCTGCTTCGAAGATTCAGGACTATTGATATTTATCTCTGCTTGGTTTGGTTCTTCCCAGAAACATGTTACTGGTGGTGGTCCCTATATTCTTCTGGCTTTTGTGGTGAGGAATGTTTCATTTCTAGCTCTTTTCTGATCACATTTTGTCTATCTAGCTGTTTGTCTGTCCGTCTGTAAACTTTTCATATTTTCGACTTCTTCTCTAGAACCCATGGGCCAATTTCAACCAAACTTGCCACAAAGCATCCTTGAGTGAAGGGGATTCAAGTTTGTTCAAATAAAGGGCCACACCCTCATTCAAGGGGAGATAATTGGGAATGAATGTAAATTTGATGGTATGTTTTAAAAATCTTCTTCTCAAGAACCACTGGGCCAGAAAAGCTGAAACTTACGTGGAAGCATCCTGGTATAATGTAGATTCTAAATTGTTCACATTATGACCCCCGGGGGGAAGGGCGGGGCCACAATGGGGTATCAAAGTTTAACATAGAAATATATTGGAAAAATCTGAGAAAATCTTCTTCTCAAGAACCACTGGGCCAGAAAAGCTGAAACTTATGTGGAAGCATCCTGGTATAATGTGGATTCTAAATTGTTCAAATAATGACCCCCGGGGAAGGGTGGGGCCACAATGGTGAATCAAAATTTTACATAGAAATATATAGGAAAAATCTTTGAAAATCTTCCTCTCAAGAACCACTGGGCCAGAAAAGCTGAAACTTATGTGGAAGCATCCTGGTATAATGTAGATTCTAAATTATTCAAACAATGACCCCCCAGGGGAAGGGCGGGGCCACAATGGGGAATCAAAGTTTTATATAGAAATATATAGGAAAAAACTTTGAAAATCTTCCTCTCAAGAACCACTGGGCCAGAAAAGCTGAAACTTATGTGGAAGCATCCTGGTATAATGTAGATTCTAAATTATTCAAATAATGACCCCCCAGGGGAAGGGCGGGGCCACAATGGGGAATCAAAATTTTATATAGAAATATATAGGAAAAATCTTTGAAAATCTTCCTCTCAAGAACCACTGGGCCAGAAAAGCTGAAACTTATGTGGAAGCATCCTGGTATAATGTAGATTCTAAATTATTCAAATAATGACCCCCCAGGGGAAGGGCGGGGCCACAATGGGGAATCAAAGTTTTATATAGAAATATATAGGAAAAAACTTTGAAAATCTTCTTCTCAAGAACCACTGGGCCAGAAAAAGTGAAGCTTATGTGGAAGCATTCTGGGGTAGTGTTAATTCTAAATTGTAGGAATCATGACCCCCGGGGGAAGGTTGGGGCCATTATAGGCAATCAAAGTTTTACATAGAAATATATAGGAAAAATCTTTGAAAATCTTCTTCTCTGGAACCACATGGCCAAAAAAGCCGAAACATATGTGCCCATGGAAGGATCATGGGGTAGTGTAGATTTCAAAATGTCTAAATTATGATCAGTGGGGTAGGGTGGGTATGCATGGTATGCATTATGTATAACAAGGGGGAAATCTGGTAAAGAACAAAATGGTCAAAGCTTCTCAGGTGAGCGATGTGGCCCATGGGCCTCTTGTCTAGTTATGGGCTGGAAAGGATTTTTCCATATTTAGCTATAACTTCTTAATTAAAGGTCAGAGCGACCTACTTTTTGTGCGCGACACACCTTCTACCCAAGATGCATCAGATGACAAAGTTTGATAATCCTAGGCCTAATAGTATTAAAGTTATGAGCCGGAAACAAAAAGCTAACAGACAGACAGACGGACAGACGGACGGACACGAAGCCTATAACATAATACGTCCCGTCTTAAGACGGGCGTATAAAAATCTGTATTGTCCAGTACTTTGAAATTAAAAATCTTGGTGAGTAAATGATTTCAAAACATGTATTAATTTACAAGTGCAGCTGTTCAATATGGTATGAAGATATTGAAAAAGGAGGGGATATGTACTGGTATAACACAACTTAAGTGTTTTTTGATTTTTTTTTAGATCTTAAACAAGATACCCTGTGCCTGAAAACCAGTCACCCATACTATCATCAAATTCAAGGCCAGCTACACATATGTAACAAAACATTCTGCGACTTAATTGTGTGGACAAGAGTAGACTGCATTGTGATTAGAATAGTAAAAGACATTGAATGGACAGCAAATGTTCCAAAGCTGATAGATTTCTACATTAACATTTTCATTCCAGCACTGATGGAAAACTGAGTTCTGGTTTGAACTTCTTGACACTTAGTTTTGTACCTCTAGAATTTTCTAACAATGGAAAATGGGTAATCGTGTTAAATTTGTTGAATGTTCCCAAGTCTCATAAATGTATGATATGATATGTCACAATCCAATGAATCCATCATAAAACTTCTGGCTTATAAGACTATTTTAAATAGCAATGATGATTAATAAAATCTATGTACTACATAAAAAAAGAATATCAAAATTTAGAATCATTTTATTAATGAATTGAAGATGTTATTCTCAAAGTGAAAATGTAACATTTTTGTCTTTCTTAATAGATAAATTGTTGAAAACATGAATTTGTTGAGTTGTGCTTTAAAGGTAAATATACTTTAAACTAGAAATTTAAAATTATAAGTAAACCCTCTTCCAAATAATATTGTCAAATGAAGAATCGAATTGCCAACCATTCTTGTAATAAATCCATGCTAAACAAAAGGGATTTTCATTTTCTGAAGTACATGTATTACAACATACTACAAAGTTAACAAATATAACCATTGACATTGATAACAAATCAAAATTTGCTTATCCCTTGCACTTTGGTATGAATATCTTCACTGTTTAGTGTATACTGTCACACGCCAATGCAAATTTATAATAAGTACATGTATCTTTAAGTAATTTCTTTCAAAAGTGGAGCTTGCAAGTTTACAAGACAAGAACAGAGTTGAAATATTTTTGTTGAGATTGGTCTGTAAGTAGATGGTATGTGACGGAGAATCTCGTAATTCTTTATCCTCTCGTTGGCTCTTTCCACATGAATAAGTGCTTTAGCAATCTTGTAACACAGTGCTGCTTCTTGTATGGTAAACTGGCCTCGTGTCGATAAAAGAGCTTTTATAATTAAGCAGACACCCTGGGGCAACTGGTCATGAATGGTGAAACCTTTGACCACCAAAATAAGGTCTCCAGCTTTGAACTTTCGTAAAACTTGGCTGTGACGTACAATAGCTACATCAGAAGTAGAACCTGGGTACAGCATGGAGCAAAATGTAAGTGCACCATTTGGAGGCACGCAAGTTACTGCTTTAAAAGTATGGCAACTTTTGTACATACTGTAGGCCATGGCCTGATTATCCATATGTGTTGGGATGTCCTGGGTTGTTTCATTTGCATCCATGGATGCTCTAGCAGAGGAAAAATCCTCAAAAGATTTTGGCAGAGACCCTGAAAAAAAGTTGGAAAAAAATTAATTTGATTATTTGTAATTGTGTAAAAAAAATTGTGTTACAGTAAATCTTTCAAGAATACAATAAATTTAACTGCATTAAATTTTTGCAAGTCATTATGATAAATTTTAAAACAAACCTTTGCATTTAAGCCGACTTGGAAAACATTCTACGCTACATTCTACACTACGCCATCAGACAGCATCTTGTATAGGGAAAAGACCACTAATTATTTTCCCATAGAACTCCATACAAACCTTAGGCCCTCTCAGTACTTTACTATGACAATTTCAGATAAATCTTTAGCATCATTTCAAACTTTGTTCTAAGCCCTAACAAAAAATACTGAAAAAAATATATGGTCCCATGGCGTTTATAAGTCAAAATTGCAGTTATTTTCAACTTATAGAGATTCGCAGTAAATAACACGCGGCATAAAAAATTAACCCCCACTCCTAAAATCTTCCCTGGCATTTCTATAGTTTCTGTAATATTCCCTCATCCCATCATTTATTTCAAAGGTCATTAATTTTACTTTAAAATGAAAACAATTAAATACCTGATTTCAGCCAATGGCGTAACGCCTACCCATTCAGTATTCCGTTTAATGTTCCATAACAAACAAAGCCATGTGTGCATCCGGGGATTTGGTGCTCTCATTCCTGTACTTACATGTACATACTTACCTGTCCCAGAATTAGTCAATTGTGGTAATTTCAAAGACTATACACCTACCTGTGAACATGTATGAAATTAGAGTCCTGTGACTTCAGTGTATTGGATACTGTGACCATCTCAAATGATGACACCTTACTGCTACCAGCACAATTCAAAGGAGTGAATGACGTCTGGGCCGGTGATGATATTTGGATATATTGGTGACTGTAATAAATAAAATATTTGTACAATGAATTGTTTTTGTGCTTTGATGTTAATAAAGTGATATTAAGTCAAAATTGAGTCAATAATTTCATAAGGGTGGATTCTACCCAGAATTAGGTAAAAAGCTCCAAAATTGGATAAATCATAGTTAATTAAGCAATATTCAAAGGTTTTAAAAAGACTGATATAGAATTTTTTTATGCTTATGCAAAGTATATTTTTTAAGACTCTGATATACTAATTGATTCTTATCTAATCCCTCCTATTGCTTAAGTATGTACAAAAAAGTTTCCCCACCCCCCAGTGAAAAACACTTAAAGAAATAGCAGGTGCCCCCTTTTATTTTTGTTTACAATTAATTTAGACAAGTTTAAATCAATCCTTTTGATAACAAATCAAAGTTCAATGTCTGTAGTCTTATTACAATCAGAAGCTACTTTTTGAATTTTATTCTAAGAAAAGGAGAATTTAAATAATTTTTTTTAAAAATTAAAGAAAAGCTAAAACTGAACCCAAAATGTACTTTACAATAAGAGGCTGGAAAGTTAATAAATAAAATTTTTACCTGCAATGTACAGAAAACTGTCCGACAAAATACATCGGGTGGGTAGGGAGTCTCCATTTTCTTCTTAATATATAGAGAAAATGCCCCTGCTGATCAGAGACCTAAACTCCCAAATAATAACAAAATATGTTAACATAACAGTCAATCTAAGATGTTCATCCCTCAATGGCAACAAGTTTTTATTACAGTAACTGAAATTTTTAGGAAATAGGAAATCACAATTGGAATTCCTTTAAATGTACCTTCTCTTCGTTGTATTTAATATCGTGGATTGATATTGGCTTCCTTTTACTAGACTCTATTTTTAGGGCAAGCAATTCCTTTTCCAGTTGTATTTCTGTTGAGAGGCGCTGCATTTCTTGAGTACAGTTAAATGTGCAGGATGCTGAGTAGTTGTGCTCTGATATCAACTGAAAATATATTGTAAATCATGTACAGTTAAAAGAACTTTATATATTATTAAAAATTATTGAAAATGTTTCAGTGTTGGTCATTTGTCATCATTGATGTTTTAAATGAGCTTTACTTTTTCTTGATATTGACATTTTGGTGCTTGTGGAATCTGCAACTGGTCCATCTGTGAAGATGACAGGGACTCCTCACTTTTGAGTTTTTTCCTCCTTTGTAAAATAATTAAACTTGAATTATTTTTTATTCAGTTGTAAGCTACTCTGTTTATACAATTACATGTACCCTTTTAAAGATTTTTAGTAAAATATTCTCAATTAAACTCCACCCACCCACCATCCAAAATATGATGTCGGTCATATTTTGAAAAATAATTTCACCTTTTTGTACATTCAGGATCAGAGAAATCCATGGCCTTTCCTTCATTCCATGCAAAATATGCAGGGTCCCCCTCCTTCTTACCATCCTTAAAGTGGCAGGAGCAGATGCGATCATTCTGATCTCCTGGTTGGCGATCAGCTCATCTAAAAATATACATTGTTATACCTTTAAAAAATTGTGCCTATACAAATCTATACAGAAAAAAGTCTAACATTTTTAATGTTTTGCTGAGCGGGCATAAAAAATCGATGTTGGACCCCTGAGTGAGATGTTGGACCGCTCGGAGAAATGTTTTAAAAAGTGACCACTTACGTCACAGAAAAAAATATATAATAAAATGGGCGGAGCTTAATCTCATTTTCATTCTTTGGTTTTAAAAAGTGACAGATCTAATGTTACATTAATATAGTACAAAATACATGTATGTCAAAAAATATATAATAAAATGAAAGGTATAACAAAACATTTATTGACAGAGTTCTCGGGCAAAATGCGTTTTGTCGGACCCTCGTTTATCCAAACTGTCTGCCTTCGGCCTAACGGCCTCAGGCAGACTGTTTTAACTATCTTGGGTACTGACAAAACGCATGTTGCCCTCGAACTCAGTCAATAAATAAATGTATATTATATAAAGACTGAGTGAAGGAGAATTAAAAAGCAAAACATGTTCATTTAGCATGTTATTATCAAATAGCCTAAATGACTTATTTTTTCATTATTTTTTTTTTAATGTTACATTTACTTGCAAGTACAAGATAACCATGTGCATAACATTAACTAATCCGAGATTCCTCTGACTCTAACCCCCGCTTTTATATTGTGACTTGTGCGCACAAGTCACAATATAAAAGCGGGGGTTAGAGTCAGAGGAATCTCGGATTAAACATTAACAAACGGTAGCAGTATTTGGTAGTAATAATACGAAATAAAATGTCATAAAAACAGCTGTTAAACAAAAATTAATCTTGCTACAAATTGCACAGTTTTTGTAGTATGTACTCTTCATTATTCTTCTGCTATATTGATTACTACGAGATTTTACTTTTTAGCATGCATGTATAAATACTGTATCTGACAGTGACAATGCAGCATCGTGACATATCGTTACAAGTACCTACAAATTTTGTCAATACATCTACGTTTTAATACTGAGTTTTTTCCCTAGCAGGCCGAAATATCTCCATCATGTCACCAGGAACAACACTCGTGCATCTCGTAATTAGTGTTGCAATAAACAAACTGATGTGTTTTTTCTCACCTGCATGGTTTTCCCGACGCTTCAGCTACTTTCGTTATTTCTAACCAATGAAAATTGTCCTTACTTTTCTGTTGCGTCATGCAATTTTATTGCACGCATCACTGAATTGTAGAACACACATCACAAGATTATCAAACAAACATCACAAGATTTCAATATACATCACAAGATTTCGAATATACATCACAAGATTTCGATTTCGAATATACATCACAAGATTATCAAACATACATCACAAGATTTCGAATATACATCACAAGATTTCGAACATACATCACAAGATTATAGAATATACATCACAAGATTTCGAATATACATCACAAGATATTGAATATACATCACAAGATTTTGAACATACATCACAAGATTTCGAATATACATCACAAGATTATAGAATATACATCACAAGATTTCGAATATACATCACAAGATATCGAACATACATCACAAGATTTCGAATATACATCACAAGATTATCAAACATACATCACAAGATTTCGAATATACATCACAAGATTTCGAACATACATCACAAGATTATAGAATATACATCACAAGTTTAAGAATATACATCACAAGATATTGAATATACATCACAAGATTTTGAACATACATCACAAGATTTTGAATATACATCACAAGATTTCGAACATACATCACAAGATTTTGAATATACATCACAAGATTTTGAATATACATCACAAGATTTCGAACATACATCACAAGATTTTGAATATACATCACAAGATTTCGAACATACATCACAAGATTTTGAATATACATCACAAGATTATCGAATATTGCAACGTTTGACATGCCACATATTCTATCAGTATTGTATAATTTTCAATTTGGATTGCGTAATTTTCCATTTGGATTTTATAATGTTCCATTTGGATTGTATAACATTTGTGTGCATTCTATATTTTCCAACTGTGTTGTGAAAAAACTCATTTGTATTAATTTTAATTCATATTATATATTTTCCATTTGCATCGTATTATTCCTTATTTGTGTCATATACTTTCTTATATTCATTACCTTTATTCAATCTGATATTTTTTTATTTGTATTGTATCCGTGGAATTGGGGGTTTTTTCGTTAAGAAGGATTTCATTGGTCAGCTCAAATTTGTATTTTTATAGCAAAATGTTCAAACAAGCTAAATATGTTTCGGGTGAAGTGGGCCCTTTACATATATTTACGTGGATGCTAAGGTACTTTTCGGGGGAGGGGGAGAGAAAGAAGAAATTCTGCTTAAACGTGAACTCTCCATTTTTCTCGGACATTTCAAGACTTTTCATTTGTCATCTGCCAGCGCTCCCTTTACATCTGAATGACTGTCCTCTAACATGTGCACAAATAAAGGAACCCAGTTGCTTTTCGAAAGCACCCAGAAGATCTCATTAACAAACGATAAAGGCTATATTGGATTTGACCAATGAAATCCTTCGGAATGAAAAAAAATTGTATAAAACAATCCTCCGCTCGGACACTCTACAAATGATAAATTTGTCGAATAAAAATAAACTGTCGAATACGAATAAGAAATTATACAATACAAATAAGAATATATACAACATAGATAAAATATGATACAATGCAAACGGAAAATATGGAATGCAAATAAAATATTATACAATTGAAATGATTTTTTTTACAATACAAATGTAAAATAGGGAATACAAATATACAAGTAAAAGGATATATAATTCAAATGGAAAATTATGCAATGCAAATTGAAAAATATACAATACAAATAAAAAAAAAATACAATAAAATAAAAGATCATACAATACAAACGGAAAAAAATTAT
>NW_026927327.1:2500-30210 GCF_032062105.1 Saccostrea cuccullata | reverse complement strand
TGGGGGTAGTGTAGATTTTAAATTGTCCAAATTATGACCCATGTTGTAGGGTGGGGTCACAATATGTATTACAAGGGGGGAAAGTTGGTAAAGAACAGCATTGTCAAAGCTACTCAGATGAGCGATGTGGCCCATGGGCTTCTTTTTTCTTTCATTTCTGGAAGATGTGAAAGACTGTAAATGACATTGTACGTTTGGATATTCGGTAGACGTATCACATATACATACTAGTGCTAATTGTAACGGGGACCGTTACAGATGTTCCCCAAACGCTCCCCAACTCCCTTTTGGTGCTATATTCCCTGTAATCTCTATTAAATAAGAAATACTAAATTGAATTTAAACTTATCAAGGTCTTCCCAGAAGAATACAAAATATATTTAAATTTAAGCATTGTACGCTTGTTCATGTGCGTAACGGCCATATTATCTTGTCTACACTATCTATATATTTTAATATACTTGATATCAAAGATGTTATCCAAAAGTATTAAAAAATACACTCATTCGAGTGTATTTTTAATTTTACTCATTTCACGTGCACGCACGTGCAAGCAAGTGCATGATGAATACACTTTCTTGTAGGAGTCCCTTATATTTATCTATTTTCTAAATCCCATCCTGTTTGGTTAAAAAACAAGGGAGTTATAGCCATTTGAAGTTTCAGCCAATCAGATTGCAGCACACATGCATGCGCGTGATTTCATGAATTTTTTATCTTAATCGTATTGAAGGATATCTTAATGAATGACTATATGTAAAATTCCAAACATTTCGTCAAAAAACAAAATAAATATAGCCATTTAAAGTTTCAGCCAATCAAATTGCAGCACACGTGCATGCGCGTAATTTCATGATTTTCTTTCTATATCGTATTGTAGGATATCCTACTGCATGACTATGTCTTAAATTTCAAAGCATTTCGTCAAAAAACAAAGGAGATATAGCCATTTAAAGTTTCAGCCAATCAGATTGCAGCACGCACGCATGCGCCTGCTTTCATGAAAATTTTTATATATCATGCTGTAGATCTTCATAATTTAAGACTTTGTTCAAAATTTCAAAAGATTATGACAAGAAACATGAAAAATATTGAGACTTTAGTTTCAGCCAATCAGAGCGAAGCGCACGTGCATGCGCGTGAGATCTTGCTATTTTGACCATGTCATCATGTCTATACTACTAATATATCCTTATATTATGAGTTTCAAAGCATTTCATCAAGAAATAGAAAAGTTGCGGCTATATCTATTATATTAGTCATTTCACGTGTTGCACGTGCGCGCTCTTGCAAGCACGTGCGCGAGGAACATGTCATTATGCCTATTCAACTAATATATACTTATATTATGAGTTTCAAAGCATATAGTCAAAAAATAGAAAAGTTACGGCTATATCTATTATACTGGTCATTTCACGTGTTGCACGTGCACGCTCTTGCAAGCACGTGCGTGGAAAATGACCTTGATTCCGCAAATCTACATAATATGTCTACTAACCCTAAAAAGGTTTTACCTACTTCGGATGAACAGTTTACAAGATCACTCGCGGACAAAAAAGTACCCAGGAAGAAGAAGAAAAATAATAATAACTAGTGCTAATTGTAACGGGGACCGTTACAGATGTTCCCCAAACGCTCCCCAACTCCCTTTTGGTGCCATATTCCCTGGAGGCTTCATTTAATAGGACAAACTCTATGCATTTAAGACTTTAACAACGTTTACACAGAAGGGTACCAAGTTCATTCAAATTTTAGCATTGCACGCGTGCGCATGTGAATGCACGTGCGTAATGACCATATCATCTTGTCTACACAATCTATATACTTTAATAAACTAAATATTAAAGTATTTAATCCAAAAGTATTAAAAAATACGCTCATTCAATTGTATTTTTGATTTTACTCATTTCACGTGCACGCACGTGCACACATGAGCATGGTGACATACCTTCTTGTAGAAGTCCATTACATCTATCTATGTTCTAAATTCTAATCCGTTTGGTTGAAAACCAAGGGAGTTATAGCTGATTAAAGTTTCAGCCAATCAGATTGCAGCGTACGTACATGCACATGTATTGATGTGCATCTTGATCATATCTTCTTGTAGAAGTTCATTATATCTATCTATGTTCAAAATCTCATCCTGTTTGGTTGAAAACAAAGGGAGTTATAGCTATTTAAAAGTTCAGCCAATCAGATTGCAGCGCACGTACACGCAGTGCATGGATGTGCATGGTGACCATATCTTCTTGTAGAAGTCTATTATATCTATCTATGTTCCAAATCCCATCCTGTTTGGTTGAAAACCAAGGGAGTTATAGGTATTTAAAGTTTCAGCCAATCAGATTGCAGCACACGTGCATGCTCGTGTTTTCATGAAAATTGATATATATCATGTTGTAGGATATCCTAGCGCATGGCTATGCTGAAAATTTCAAAGGATTTCCTCAAAAAACAAGAAAGATATTGAGACTTTAGTTTCAGCCAATCAGAGCGAAGCGCACGTGCATGCGCGTGAGATCTTGCTATTTTGACCATGTCATCTTGTTTATGCTACTTCTATATCCTTATATTATGAGTTTCAAAGCATTTCATCAAAAAGGTAAAAAATTACGCCTATATCAATTAAATCGTTCATTTCACGTGTTGCTCGTGCGCGCTCTTGCAAGCACGTGCACACAAAATGGCATGTTGACCATTTCATCTTATTTACATTTATAATATGTCTATATATTCTAAATATCAAAGCATTACATCGAAAAATGTAAAAGTTATGACAATTTTAAGTATATTGGTCATTTCACGTGTTGCACGTGCGCGCTCTTGCAAGCACGTGCGCGCAAAATGACCTTCGTTCCGCAAATCTACATAACATGCCTACTTACCCTAAAAAGGTTTCCCCTTAATCGGATGTGTACTTTACAAGATCATTCGCGGACAAAATTTTCCCGAGAAGAAAAATAATAATAACTAGAGCAAAGCTCGTTGCAAAGCAACGAGTAGGTCTTCCGTCCTGTTTGACCGTAAGTAGCTTTCATTTTTAACAAAAATAAGAATTAACGCCCAAAAATGCTTTGAATCCTCTAAAGCTAAGTTAACTAGTGCTAATTGTAACGGGGACCGTTACAGATGTTCCCCAAACGCTCCTCATGTCCCTTATCGTGCCTTATTCCTCTAAGACCTTTTATAAATATGCTAAGTATCCCAAGATTTCATTTAAGAATATGAAAGTTACAATGATATCAACTATCAACGATATATTGTTTAACGTTTTGCATGCGCGCACACGTACATGTACATGCATATGCAAGATGATTATGGCATGTTGATTAAGCGATTAACATATCTTTCTATCCCACGAATCAAAGAAAAAAATACATATATAAATTTACCATTTTTCAAGCATATGTCATATTTTTAATATATCGATTCACATTTTATTTCTCTACTTATTTTAACCTCGGGCTCAAAGTTGGTTTTATTCCGATGACAAGGCAGGGATAAAGTCGACTAAGGGTATCACGCCAATACCTAACCAATCAAAATGAACTTATTCAATAGTAGTTCCATACATGGAAAAGGGATTTTCCTTTCTGTTCAGAATTTTTTTTAATATTTCCTCTCAGGCCATTTTGACAACTCTGATACCTGTGCCTGGTAAATTTTATATACTTTGTAAATAAATATATAAAGTTTTTTTGACCGGAACTATTCATTTTTTCCAATGCATAGGGGGCTACTCTCTGGGTTTTACAAGAGATGTTTAAAAAGACATTCGTGTCAGCTAATGTGACCTATATTGTTTAACACCTTCTTATTAATATTTTTTTCATGAATGCAAATATCTGATTATTTTACGAAGGAGCGTACATGTATATTGATTTTTAATATACCGAAAATCGCTATTTCTGGGGATTGCGTAATTCTAAAAAAAATTCAAATAAATTTCAAAGGTAAATTAAACTAGTGCTAATTGTAACGGGGACCGTTACAGATGTTCCCCAAACGCTCCCCATCTCCCTTTTGGTGCCATTTTCCCTGTAAGCTTCATTAAATAAGACAAACTTTATGCATTTGAGACTTTAACAGAGTTTACCTTGAAGGGTACCAAGTTCATTCAAATTTTAGCATTGCACGCGTGCGCATGTGAATGCATGTGCGTAATGACCATATCATCTTGTCTACATAATCTATGTAATTTAATATGCTAAATATTAAAGTATTTAATCCAAAAGTATTGAAAAATACGGTCATTCAATTGTATTTTTGATTTTACTCATTTCACGTGCACGCACGTGCATACATGAGCATGGTGACCATACCTTCTTGTAGAAGTCCATTACATCTATCTATGTTCTAAATCCCACTCCGTTTGGTTGAAAACCAAGGGAGTTATAGCTGATTAAAGTTTCAGCCAATCAGATTGCAGCTTACGTTCACGCACGTGTATGGAAGTGCATGGTAATCATACCTTCTTGTAGAAGTCCATTTTTATCTATCTATATTCCAAATCTCATCCTGTTTGGTTGAAAAGTAAGGGTGTTATAGCTATTTAAAATTTCAGCCAATCAGATTGCAGCGCACGTACACGCACGTGTGTGGATGTGCATGGTGACCATACCTTCTTGTAGAAGTCTATTGTATCTATCTATGTTCCAAATCCCATCCTGTTTGGTTGAAAACCAAGGGAGTTATAGCTATTTAAAGTTTCAGCCAATCAGATTGCAGCGCACATGCATGCACGTGTTTTCATAAAAATTGTTATATAACATGTTGTAGGATATCCTAATGCATGGCAATGTTCAAAATTTCAAAGGATTTCATCAAAAAACAAGAAAGATATTGAGACTTTAGTTTCAGCCAATCAGAGCGAAGCGCACGTGCATGCGCGTGAGATCTTGCTATTTTGACCATGTCATATTGTCTATGCTACTACTGTATCCTTATTTTAGGATTTTCAAAGCATTTCATCAAAAAGGTAAAAATTTACGCCAAAATTGATTAAATCGGTCATTTCACGTGTTGCTCGTGCGCGCTCTTGCAAGCACGTGCACACAAAATGGCATGTTGACAATGTCATCTTATCTACATTTATAATATGTCTATATATTCTAAGTATCAAAGCATTACATCAAAAAATGTAAAAGTTACGGCAATTTCAAGTATATTGGTCATTTCACGTGTTGCACGTGCGCGCTCTTGCAAGCACGTGCGCGCAAAATGACCTTCGTTCCGCAAATCTACATAACATGCCTACTTACCCTAAAAAGGTTTCCCCTTAATCGGATGTGTACTTTACAAGATCATTCGCGGACAAAATTTTCCCGAGAAGAAAAATAATAATAACTAGAAAGTCTGCTATTGCAAGCAATAGCATATGTCGCCCCGTATTAGACAAGACTTTCATTTTTATCATCACTAAAACAAAAGTCCATAAGCTAAGTTTGAACAACCATTGAGTTATATCAGTCCTTTCCATTGGAAACGGAAGACCTTAATTCGGTACATCCCACTCATTATTTTTAGAATCGGTAGGAGAAGAAAGTAGTGCAGGAAAATTACAAGTTCCTCAATTTGCAGACTTGCATAAAAGAAATCTGGCAGATGTACTGAACTGAGCCTCATACTTGTTAATTGGCAGTATCTTTCCTATGATAAAAGCTTGGGAAATGTAATTTATGAAGAAGATCAGCCGAATTATTTTGTGTATTGTAACGCCAGTGAGAACTCTGAAATTTCCCTCTTTCACTTTCATTTTAGAGGTTCTACCGAAAAACGAATCTGACATGCCACCATCAATTCGAGCATTTCTGCATTGCAGAGAGCTGATGTGTGTTATGAGATAATAAATCAAGTGTGAACTTTCTCAGTTTAGCGGAATCATGAACATTTTCGGCGAGATGAATGTTTTGTATACAGTGGTGATCAAGGCTTTGCGAACCATCAGGAGCGGATCAAAGAATTTATGAATGAATAAAAACTATGGAAATGACGTACCAATTTTTTAATTTATACTTGCACTATCTAATGAAATGAATAATATACAAGTGATAGATATACAAGAAAACGCGAAATGATAATAAATGCAGCTGACAATCGTTATTTTTTTTTTATATAGATAAAATAAAATATTTATAAATTCAAGAGACAAAACAGAAGGAGAATGAATGATGGCAAAATATCACATGACGGGAACTGAATTTTATGAATGAGGATTTTAAAAAGTTACTTGTAAGTTGTATATGTTATATCTGTGTATTCTACTTGGCTGTGTGCTTCATAAAAAGAGGGGGGGGGGCGTCTTGAACATAGTAAATAGCCATAACGTTTGAACGGTAAGTACTAGGGCTTTCGTATTTCAAATATGTAGTCCTTGTGAAAAGAACTTTTATTGGATACGACGAACTTTGACCCTTTGACCTAGACCTTGGAGAACACATGTGTACATCTGAATCTTTTTTTCTGTTTCGTTTCTATGGCAACCGTGAGCGACTCATTACAATTATTTTGAAAGTAGAAATCACTTTGACACATTGCAAGGAATAAACATTGAAAGTTTCAAAACGATTGCCTGAGTAGTTATTGAGAAAATCGAAATTAAAGAATTTTAACTTTCACCTGGTTTCCATGCCAATAATCGATTATATGAAAATTTTAAATACGAGTTGCAGAACTACAGATACTAATCATTAAAATAAGAAAAGTTTCATGACGAACGTTTAAGGGACCAGAGAGAACACTCTCGGACAAAATTTGTCGCTTTTTACAGGTTTCCATGGCAACGGTAGACATATTGGAACTGAACGACCTCACTGCACAACTACAACCAGTGATCGTCCTTGAAGGAAAGTTTCAGGAAGATTGTCCCAGCCATCTCCGAGAAACAGCCTGGATAAAAAAAACATGCGTACAATATCAATATGTCGTCCCCGACTTCGTTCGGGGCGACATAATAACTCCTGAATTTTTCTCATCAATAACTCCTGAATTTTCCCCTTCAATTCGAGCATTTCTGCATTGCAGAGAGCTGATGTGTGTTATGAGATAATAAATCAAGTGTGAACTTTCTCAGTTTAGCGGAATCATGAACATTTTCGGCGAGATGAATGTTTTGTATACAGTGGTGATCAAGGCTTTGCGAACCATCAGGAGCGGATCAAAGAATTTATGAATGAATAAAAACTATGGAAATGACGTACCAATTTTTTAATTTATACTTGCACTATCTAATGAAATGAATAATATACAAGTGATAGATATACAAGAAAACGCGAAATGATAATAAATGCAGCTGACAATCGTTATTTTTTTTTTATATAGATAAAATAATATATTTATAAATTCAAGAGACAAAACAGAAGGAGAATGAATGATGGCAAATTATCACATGACGGGAACTGAATTTTATGAATGAGGATTTTAAAAAGTTACTTGTAAGTTGTATATGTTATATCTGTGTATTCTACTTGGCTGTGTGCTTCATAAAAAGAGGGGGGGGGGGCGTCTTGAACATAGTAAATAGCCATAACGTTTGAACGGTAAGTACTAGGGCTTTCGTATTTCAAATATGTAGTCCTTGTGAAAAGAACTTTTATTGGATACGACGAACTTTGACCCTTTGACCTAGACCTTGGAGAACACATGTGTACATCTGAATCTTTTTTTCTGTTTCGTTTCTATGGCAACCGTGAGCGACTCATTACAATTATTTTGAAAGTAGAAATCACTTTGACACATTGCAAGGAATAAACATTGAAAGTTTCAAAACGATTGCCTGAGTAGTTATTGAGAAAATCGAAATTAAAGAATTTTAACTTTCACCTGGTTTCCATGCCAATAATCGATTATATGAAAATTTTAAATACGAGTTGCAGAACTACAGATACTAATCATTAAAATAAGAAAAGTTTCATGACGAACGTTTAAGGGACCAGAGAGAACACTCTCGGACAAAATTTGTCGCTTTTTACAGGTTTCCATGGCAACGGTAGACATATTGGAACTGAACGACCTCACTGCACAACTACAACCAGTGATCGTCCTTGAAGGAAAGTTTCAGGAAGATTGTCCCAGCCATCTCCGAGAAACAGCCTGGATAAAAAAAACATGCGTACAATATCAATATGTCGTCCCCGACTTCGTTCGGGGCGACATAATAACTCCTGAATTTTTCTCATCAATAACTCCTGAATTTTCCCCTTCAATTCGAGCATTTCTGCATTGCAGAGAGCTGATGTGTGTTATGAGATAATAAATCAAGTGTGAACTTTCTCAGTTTAGCGGAATCATGAACATTTTCGGCGAGATGAATGTTTTGTATACAGTGGTGATCAAGGCTTTGCGAACCATCAGGAGCGGATCAAAGAATTTATGAATGAATAAAAACTATGGAAATGACGTACCAATTTTTTAATTTATACTTGCACTATCTAATGAAATGAATAATATACAAGTGATAGATATACAAGAAAACGCGAAATGATAATAAATGCAGCTGACAATCGTTATTTTTTTTTTATATAGATAAAATAAAATATTTATAAATTCAAGAGACAAAACAGAAGGAGAATGAATGATGGCAAAATATCACATGACGGGAACTGAATTTTATGAATGAGGATTTTAAAAAGTTACTTGTAAGTTGTATATGTTATATCTGTGTATTCTACTTGGCTGTGTGCTTCATAAAAAGAGGGGGGGGGGGGCGTCTTGAACATAGTAAATAGCCATAACGTTTGAACGGTAAGTACTAGGGCTTTCGTATTTCAAATATGTAGTCCTTGTGAAAAGAACTTTTATTGGATACGACGAACTTTGACCCTTTGACCTAGACCTTGGAGAACACATGTGTACATCTGAATCTTTTTTTCTGTTTCGTTTCTATGGCAACCGTGAGCGACTCATTACAATTATTTTGAAAGTAGAAATCACTTTGACACATTGCAAGGAATAAACATTGAAAGTTTCAAAACGATTGCCTGAGTAGTTATTGAGAAAATCGAAATTAAAGAATTTTAACTTTCACCTGGTTTCCATGCCAATAATCGATTATATGAAAATTTTAAATACGAGTTGCAGAACTACAGATACTAATCATTAAAATAAGAAAAGTTTCATGACGAACGTTTAAGGGACCAGAGAGAACACTCTCGGACAAAATTTGTCGCTTTTTACAGGTTTCCATGGCAACGGTAGACATATTGGAACTGAACGACCTCACTGCACAACTACAACCAGTGATCGTCCTTGAAGGAAAGTTTCAGGAAGATTGTCCCAGCCATCTCCGAGAAACAGCCTGGATAAAAAAAACATGCGTACAATATCAATATGTCGTCCCCGACTTCGTTCGGGGCGACATAATAACTCCTGAATTTTTCTCATCAATAACTCCTGAATTTTCCCCTTCAATTCGAGCATTTCTGCATTGCAGAGAGCTGATGTGTGTTATGAGATAATAAATCAAGTGTGAACTTTCTCAGTTTAGCGGAATCATGAACATTTTCGGCGAGATGAATGTTTTGTATACAGTGGTGATCAAGGCTTTGCGAACCATCAGGAGCGGATCAAAGAATTTATGAATGAATAAAAACTATGGAAATGACGTACCAATTTTTTAATTTATACTTGCACTATCTAATGAAATGAATAATATACAAGTGATAGATATACAAGAAAACGCGAAATGATAATAAATGCAGCTGACAATCGTTATTTTTTTTTTATATAGATAAAATAAAATATTTATAAATTCAAGAGACAAAACAGAAGGAGAATGAATGATGGCAAAATATCACATGACGGGAACTGAATTTTATGAATGAGGATTTTAAAAAGTTACTTGTAAGTTGTATATGTTATATCTGTGTATTCTACTTGGCTGTGTGCTTCATAAAAAGAGGGGGGGGGGCGTCTTGAACATAGTAAATAGCCATAACGTTTGAACGGTAAGTACTAGGGCTTTCGTATTTCAAATATGTAGTCCTTGTGAAAAGAACTTTTATTGGATACGACGAACTTTGACCCTTTGACCTAGACCTTGGAGAACACATGTGTACATCTGAATCTTTTTTTCTGTTTCGTTTCTATGGCAACCGTGAGCGACTCATTACAATTATTTTGAAAGTAGAAATCACTTTGACACATTGCAAGGAATAAACATTGAAAGTTTCAAAACGATTGCCTGAGTAGTTATTGAGAAAATCGAAATTAAAGAATTTTAACTTTCACCTGGTTTCCATGCCAATAATCGATTATATGAAAATTTTAAATACGAGTTGCAGAACTACAGATACTAATCATTAAAATAAGAAAAGTTTCATGACGAACGTTTAAGGGACCAGAGAGAACACTCTCGGACAAAATTTGTCGCTTTTTACAGGTTTCCATGGCAACGGTAGACATATTGGAACTGAACGACCTCACTGCACAACTACAACCAGTGATCGTCCTTGAAGGAAAGTTTCAGGAAGATTGTCCCAGCCATCTCCGAGAAACAGCCTGGATAAAAAAAACATGCGTACAATATCAATATGTCGTCCCCGACTTCGTTCGGGGCGACATAATAACTCCTGAATTTTTCTCATCAATAACTCCTGAATTTTCCCCTTCAATTCGAGCATTTCTGCATTGCAGAGAGCTGATGTGTGTTATGAGATAATAAATCAAGTGTGAACTTTCTCAGTTTAGCGGAATCATGAACATTTTCGGCGAGATGAATGTTTTGTATACAGTGGTGATCAAGGCTTTGCGAACCATCAGGAGCGGATCAAAGAATTTATGAATGAATAAAAACTATGGAAATGACGTACCAATTTTTTAATTTATACTTGCACTATCTAATGAAATGAATAATATACAAGTGATAGATATACAAGAAAACGCGAAATGATAATAAATGCAGCTGACAATCGTTATTTTTTTTTTATATAGATAAAATAAAATATTTATAAATTCAAGAGACAAAACAGAAGGAGAATGAATGATGGCAAAATATCACATGACGGGAACTGAATTTTATGAATGAGGATTTTAAAAAGTTACTTGTAAGTTGTATATGTTATATCTGTGTATTCTACTTGGCTGTGTGCTTCATAAAAAGAGGGGGGGGGGGGCGTCTTGAACATAGTAAATAGCCATAACGTTTGAACGGTAAGTACTAGGGCTTTCGTATTTCAAATATGTAGTCCTTGTGAAAAGAACTTTTATTGGATACGACGAACTTTGACCCTTTGACCTAGACCTTGGAGAACACATGTGTACATCTGAATCTTTTTTTCTGTTTCGTTTCTATGGCAACCGTGAGCGACTCATTACAATTATTTTGAAAGTAGAAATCACTTTGACACATTGCAAGGAATAAACATTGAAAGTTTCAAAACGATTGCCTGAGTAGTTATTGAGAAAATCGAAATTAAAGAATTTTAACTTTCACCTGGTTTCCATGGCAATAATCGATTATATGAAAATTTTAAATACGAGTTGCAGAACTACAGATACTAATCATTAAAATAAGAAAAGTTTCATGACGAACGTTTAAGGGACCAGAGAGAACACTCTCGGACAAAATTTGTCGCTTTTTACAGGTTTCCATGGCAACGGTAGACATATTGGAACTGAACGACCTCACTGCACAACTACAACCAGTGATCGTCCTTGAAGGAAAGTTTCAGGAAGATTGTCCCAGCCATCTCCGAGAAACAGCCTGGATAAAAAAAACATGCGTACAATATCAATATGTCGTCCCCGACTTCGTTCGGGGCGACATAATAACTCCTGAATTTTTCTCATCAATAACTCCTGAATTTTCCCCTTCAATTCGAGCATTTCTGCATTGCAGAGAGCTGATGTGTGTTATGAGATAATAAATCAAGTGTGAACTTTCTCAGTTTAGCGGAATCATGAACATTTTCGGCGAGATGAATGTTTTGTATACAGTGGTGATCAAGGCTTTGCGAACCATCAGGAGCGGATCAAAGAATTTATGAATGAATAAAAACTATGGAAATGACGTACCAATTTTTTAATTTATACTTGCACTATCTAATGAAATGAATAATATACAAGTGATAGATATACAAGAAAACGCGAAATGATAATAAATGCAGCTGACAATCGTTATTTTTTTTTTATATAGATAAAATAAAATATTTATAAATTCAAGAGACAAAACAGAAGGAGAATGAATGATGGCAAAATATCACATGACGGGAACTGAATTTTATGAATGTGGATTTTAAAAAGTTACTTGTAAGTTGTATATGTTATATCTGTGTATTCTACTTGGCTGTGTGCTTCATAAAAAGAGGGGGGGGGGGGCGTCTTGAACATAGTAAATAGCCATAACGTTTGAACGGTAAGTACTAGGGCTTTCGTATTTCAAATATGTAGTCCTTGTGAAAAGAACTTTTATTGGATACGACGAACTTTGACCCTTTGACCTAGACCTTGGAGAACACATGTGTACATCTGAATCTTTTTTTCTGTTTCGTTTCTATGGCAACCGTGAGCGACTCATTACAATTATTTTGAAAGTAGAAATCACTTTGACACATTGCAAGGAATAAACATTGAAAGTTTCAAAACGATTGCCTGAGTAGTTATTGAGAAAATCGAAATTAAAGAATTTTAACTTTCACCTGGTTTCCATGGCAATAATCGATTATATGAAAATTTTAAATACGAGTTGCAGAACTACAGATACTAATCATTAAAATAAGAAAAGTTTCATGACGAACGTTTAAGGGACCAGAGAGAACACTCTCGGACAAAATTTGTCGCTTTTTACAGGTTTCCATGGCAACGGTAGACATATTGGAACTGAACGACCTCACTGCACAACTACAACCAGTGATCGTCCTTGAAGGAAAGTTTCAGGAAGATTGTCCCAGCCATCTCCGAGAAAAAGCCTGGATAAAAAAAACATGCGTACAATATCAATATGTCGTCCCCGACTTCGTTCGGGGCGACATAATAACTCCTGAATTTTTCTCATCAATAACTCCTGAATTTTCCCCTTCAATTCGAGCATTTCTGCATTGCAGAGAGCTGATGTGTGTTATGAGATAATAAATCAAGTGTGAACTTTCTCAGTTTAGCGGAATCATGAACATTTTCGGCGAGATGAATGTTTTGTATACAGTGGTGATCAAGGCTTTGCGAACCATCAGGAGCGGATCAAAGAATTTATGAATGAATAAAAACTATGGAAATGACGTACCAATTTTTTAATTTATACTTGCACTATCTAATGAAATGAATAATATACAAGTGATAGATATACAAGAAAACGCGAAATGATAATAAATGCAGCTGACAATCGTTATTTTTTTTTTATATAGATAAAATAAAATATTTATAAATTCAAGAGACAAAACAGAAGGAGAATGAATGATGGCAAAATATCACATGACGGGAACTGAATTTTATGAATGAGGATTTTAAAAAGTTACTTGTAAGTTGTATATGTTATATCTGTGTATTCTACTTGGCTGTGTGCTTCATAAAAAGAGGGGGGGGGGGGGCGTCTTGAACATAGTAAATAGCCATAACGTTTGAACGGTAAGTACTAGGGCTTTCGTATTTCAAATATGTAGTCCTTGTGAAAAGAACTTTTATTGGATACGACGAACTTTGACCCTTTGACCTAGACCTTGGAGAACACATGTGTACATCTGAATCTTTTTTTCTGTTTCGTTTCTATGGCAACCGTGAGCGACTCATTACAATTATTTTGAAAGTAGAAATCACTTTGACACATTGCAAGGAATAAACATTGAAAGTTTCAAAACGATTGCCTGAGTAGTTATTGAGAAAATCGAAATTAAAGAATTTTAACTTTCACCTGGTTTCCATGGCAATAATCGATTATATGAAAATTTTAAATACGAGTTGCAGAACTACAGATACTAATCATTAAAATAAGAAAAGTTTCATGACGAACGTTTAAGGGACCAGAGAGAACACTCTCGGACAAAATTTGTCGCTTTTTACAGGTTTCCATGGCAACGGTAGACATATTGGAACTGAACGACCTCACTGCACAACTACAACCAGTGATCGTCCTTGAAGGAAAGTTTCAGGAAGATTGTCCCAGCCATCTCCGAGAAACAGCCTGGATAAAAAAAACATGCGTACAATATCAATATGTCGTCCCCGACTTCGTTCGGGGCGACATAATAACTCCTGAATTTTTCTCATCAATAACTCCTGAATTTTCCCCTTCAATTCGAGCATTTCTGCATTGCAGAGAGCTGATGTGTGTTATGAGATAATAAATCAAGTGTGAACTTTCTCAGTTTAGCGGAATCATGAACATTTTCGGCGAGATGAATGTTTTGTATACAGTGGTGATCAAGGCTTTGCGAACCATCAGGAGCGGATCAAAGAATTTATGAATGAATAAAAACTATGGAAATGACGTACCAATTTTTTAATTTATACTTGCACTATCTAATGAAATGAATAATATACAAGTGATAGATATACAAGAAAACGCGAAATGATAATAAATGCAGCTGACAATCGTTATTTTTTTTTTATATAGATAAAATAAAATATTTATAAATTCAAGAGACAAAACAGAAGGAGAATGAATGATGGCAAAATATCACATGACGGGAACTGAATTTTATGAATGAAGATTTTAAAAAGTTACTTGTAAGTTGTATATGTTATATCTGTGTATTCTACTTGGCTGTGTGCTTCATAAAAAGAGGGGGGGGGGCGTCTTGAACATAGTAAATAGCCATAACGTTTGAACGGTAAGTACTAGGGCTTTCGTATTTCAAATATGTAATCCTTGTGAAAAGAACTTTTATTGGATACGACGAACTTTGACCCTTTGACCTAGACCTTGGAGAACACATGTGTACATCTGAATCTTTTTTTCTGTTTCGTTTCTATGGCAACCGTGAGCGACTCATTACAATTATTTTGAAAGTAGAAATCACTTTGACACATTGCAAGGAATAAACATTGAAAGTTTCAAAACGATTGCCTGAGTAGTTATTGAGAAAATCGAAATTAAAGAATTTTAACTTTCACCTGGTTTCCATGGCAATAATCGATTATATGAAAATTTTAAATACGAGTTGCAGAACTACAGATACTAATCATTAAAATAAGAAAAGTTTCATGACGAACGTTTAAGGGACCAGAGAGAACACTCTCGGACAAAATTTGTCGCTTTTTACAGGTTTCCATGGCAACGGTAGACATATTGGAACTGAACGACCTCACTGCACAACTACAACCAGTGATCGTCCTTGAAGGAAAGTTTCAGGAAGATTGTCCCAGCCATCTCCGAGAAACAGCCTGGATAAAAAAAACATGCGTACAATATCAATATGTCGTCCCCGACTTCGTTCGGGGCGACATAACTAGAAAGTCTGCTATTGCAAGCAATAGCATATGTCGCCCCGTATTAGACAAGACTTTCATTTTTATCATCACTAAAACAAAAGTCCATAAGCTAAGTTTGAACAACCATTGAGTTATATCAGTCCTTTCCATTGGAAACGGAAGACCTTAATTCGGTACATCCCACTCATTATTTTTAGAATCGGTAGGAGAAGAAAGTAGTGCAGGAAAATTACAAGTTCCTCAATTTGCAGACTTGCATAAAAGAAATCTGGCAGATGTACTGAACTGAGCCTCATACTTGTTAATTGGCAGTATCTTTCCTATGATAAAAGCTTGGGAAATGTAATTTATGAAGAAGATCAGCCGAATTATTTTGTGTATTGTAACGCCAGTGAGAACTCTGAAATTTCCCTCTTTCACTTTCATTTTAGAGGTTCTACCGAAAAAGGAATCTGACATGCCACCATCAATTCGAGCATTTCTGCATTGCAGAGAGCTGATGTGTGTTATGAGATAATAAATCATGTGTGAACTTTCTCAGTTTAGCGGAATCATGAACATTTTCGGCGAGATGAATGTTTTGTATACAGTGGTGATCAAGGCTTTGCGAACCATCAGGAGCGGATCAAAGAATTTATGAATGAATAAAAACTATGGAAATGACGTACCAATTTTTTAATTTATACTTGCACTATCTAATGAAATGAATAATATACAAGTGATAGATATACAAGAAAACGCGAAATGATAATAAATGCAGCTGACAATCGTTATTTTTTTTTTATATAGATAAAATAAAATATTTATAAATTCAAGAGACAAAACAGAAGGAGAATGAATGATGGCAAAATATCACATGACGGGAACTGAATTTTATGAATGAAGATTTTAAAAAGTTACTTGTAAGTTGTATATGTTATATCTGTGTATTCTACTTGGCTGTGTGCTTCATAAAAAGAGGGGGGGGGGGCGTCTTGAACATAGTAAATAGCCATAACGTTTGAACGGTAAGTACTAGGGCTTTCGTATTTGAAATATGTAATCCTTGTGAAAAGAACTTTTATTGGATACGACGAACTTTGACCCTTTGACCTAGACCTTGGAGAACACGTGTACATCTGAATGTTTTTTTCTGTTTCGTTTCTATGGCAACCGTGAGCGACTCTTTACAATTATTTTGAAAGTAGAAATCACTTTGACACATTGCAAGGAATAAACATTGAAAGTTTCAAAACGATTGCCTGAGTAGTTATTGAGAAAATCGAAATTAAAGAATTTTAACTTTCACCTGGTTTCCATGGCAATAATCGATTATATGAAAATTTTAAATACGAGTTGCAGAACTTCAGATACTAATCATTAAAATAAGAAAAGTTTCATGACGAACGTTTAAGGGACCAGAGAGAACACTCTCGGACAAAATTTGTCGCTTTTTACAGGTTTCCATGGCAACGGTAGACATATTGGAACTGAACGACCTCACTGCACAACTACAACCAGTGATCGTCCTTGAAGGAAAGTTTCAGGAAGATTGTCCCAGCCATCTCCGAGAAACAGCCTGGATAAAAAAAACATGCGTACAATATCAATATGTCGTCCCCGACTTCGTTCGGGGCGACATAATAACTCCTGAATTTTTCTCATCAATAACTCCTGAATTTTCCCCTTCAATTCGAGCATTTCTGCATTGCAGAGAGCTGATGTGTGTTATGAGATAATAAATCATGTGTGAACTTTCTCAGTTTAGCGGAATCATGAACATTTTCGGCGAGATGAATGTTTTGTATACAGTGGTGATCAAGGCTTTGCGAACCATCAGGAGCGGATCAAAGAATTTATGAATGAATAAAAACTATGGAAATGACGTACCAATTTTTTAATTTATACTTGCACTATCTAATGAAATGAATAATATACAAGTGATAGATATACAAGAAAACGCGAAATGATAATAAATGCAGCTGACAATCGTTATTTTTTTTTTATATAGATAAAATAAAATATTTATAAATTCAAGAGACA
The DNA here is from genome assembly GCF_032062105.1 of Saccostrea cuccullata. Classification (NCBI taxonomy): domain Eukaryota; kingdom Metazoa; phylum Mollusca; class Bivalvia; order Ostreida; family Ostreidae; genus Saccostrea; species Saccostrea cuccullata. The sequence goes on along the minus strand of NW_026927327.1, from coordinate 12,828 downwards.
AAACAGAAGGAGAATGAATGATGGCAAAATATCACATGACGGGAACTGAATTTTATGAATGAAGATTTTAAAAAGTTACTTGTAAGTTGTATATGTTATATCTGTGTATTCTACTTGGCTGTGTGCTTCATAAAAAGAGGGGGGGGGGCGTCTTGAACATAGTAAATAGCCATAACGTTTGAACGGTAAGTACTAGGGCTTTCGTATTTCAAATATGTAATCCTTGTGAAAAGAACTTTTATTGGATACGACGAACTTTGACCCTTTGACCTAGACCTTGGAGAACACGTGTACATCTGAATCTTTTTTTCTGTTTCGTTTCTATGGCAACCGTTAGCGACTCATTACAATTATTTTGAAAGTAGAAATCACTTTGACACATTGCAAGGAATAAACATTGAAAGTTTCAAAACGATTGCCTGAGTAGTTATTGAGAAAATCGAAATTAAAGAATTTTAACTTTCACCTGGTTTCCATGGCAATAATCGATTATATGAAAATTTTAAATACGAGTTGCAGAACTTCAGATACTAATCATTAAAATAAGAAAAGTTTCATGACGAACGTTTAAGGGACCAGAGAGAACACTCTCGGACAAAATTTGTCGCTTTTTACAGGTTTCCATGGCAACGGTAGACATATTGGAACTGAACGACCTCACTGCACAACTACAACCAGTGATCGTCCTTGAAGGAAAGTTTCAGGAAGATTGTCCCAGCCATCTCCGAGAAACAGCCTGGATAAAAAAAACATGCGTACAATATCAATATGTCGTCCCCGACTTCGTTCGGGGCGACATAATAACTCCTGAATTTTTCTCATCAATAACTCCTGAATTTTCCCCTTCAATTCGAGCATTTCTGCATTGCAGAGAGCTGATGTGTGTTATGAGATAATAAATCATGTGTGAACTTTCTCAGTTTAGCGGAATCATGAACATTTTCGGCGAGATGAATGTTTTGTATACAGTGGTGATCAAGGCTTTGCGAACCATCAGGAGCGGATCAAAGAATTTATGAATGAATAAAAACTATGGAAATGACGTACCAATTTTTTAATTTATACTTGCACTATCTAATGAAATGAATAATATACAAGTGATAGATATACAAGAAAACGCGAAATGATAATAAATGCAGCTGACAATCGTTATTTTTTTTTTATATAGATAAAATAAAATATTTATAAATTCAAGAGACAAAACAGAAGGAGAATGAATGATGGCAAAATATCACATGACGGGAACTGAATTTTATGAATGAAGATTTTAAAAAGTTACTTGTAAGTTGTATATGTTATATCTGTGTATTCTACTTGGCTGTGTGCTTCATAAAAAGAGGGGGGGGGGCGTCTTGAACATAGTAAATAGCCATAACGTTTGAACGGTAAGTACTAGGGCTTTCGTATTTGAAATATGTAATCCTTGTGAAAAGAACTTTTATTGGATACGACGAACTTTGACCCTTTGACCTAGACCTTGGAGAACACGTGTACATCTGAATGTTTTTTTCTGTTTCGTTTCTATGGCAACCGTGAGCGACTCATTACAATTATTTTGAAAGTAGAAATCACTTTGACACATTGCAAGGAATAAACATTGAAAGTTTCAAAACGATTGCCTGAGTAGTTATTGAGAAAATCGAAATTAAAGAATTTTAACTTTCACCTGGTTTCCATGGCAATAATCGATTATATGAAAATTTTAAATACGAGTTGCAGAACTTCAGATACTAATCATTAAAATAAGAAAAGTTTCATGACGAACGTTTAAGGGACCAGAGAGAACACTCTCGGACAAAATTTGTCGCTTTTTACAGGTTTCCATGGCAACGGTAGACATATTGGAACTGAACGACCTCACTGCACAACTACAACCAGTGATCGTCCTTGAAGGAAAGTTTCAGGAAGATTGTCCCAGCCATCTCCGAGAAACAGCCTGGATAAAAAAAACATGCGTACAATATCAATATGTCGTCCCCGACTTCGTTCGGGGCGACATAATAACTCCTGAATTTTTCTCATCAATAACTCCTGAATTTTCCCCTTCAATTCGAGCATTTCTGCATTGCAGAGAGCTGATGTGTGTTATGAGATAATAAATCATGTGTGAACTTTCTCAGTTTAGCGGAATCATGAACATTTTCGGCGAGATGAATGTTTTGTATACAGTGGTGATCAAGGCTTTGCGAACCATCAGGAGCGGATCAAAGAATTTATGAATGAATAAAAACTATGGAAATGACGTACCAATTTTTTAATTTATACTTGCACTATCTAATGAAATGAATAATATACAAGTGATAGATATACAAGAAAACGCGAAATGATAATAAATGCAGCTGACAATCGTTATTTTTTTTTTATATAGATAAAATAAAATATTTATAAATTCAAGAGACAAAACAGAAGGAGAATGAATGATGGCAAAATATCACATGACGGGAACTGAATTTTATGAATGAAGATTTTAAAAAGTTACTTGTAAGTTGTATATGTTATATCTGTGTATTCTACTTGGCTGTGTGCTTCATAAAAAGAGGGGGGGGGGGGCGTCTTGAACATAGTAAATAGCCATAACGTTTGAACGGTAAGTACTAGGGCTTTCGTATTTGAAATATGTAATCCTTGTGAAAAGAACTTTTATTGGATACGACGAACTTTGACCCTTTGACCTAGACCTTGGAGAACACGTGTACATCTGAATGTTTTTTTCTGTTTCGTTTCTATGGCAACCGTGAGCGACTCATTACAATTATTTTGAAAGTAGAAATCACTTTGACACATTGCAAGGAATAAACATTGAAAGTTTCAAAACGATTGCCTGAGTAGTTATTGAGAAAATCGAAATTAAAGAATTTTAACTTTCACCTGGTTTCCATGGCAATAATCGATTATATGAAAATTTTAAATACGAGTTGCAGAACTTCAGATACTAATCATTAAAATAAGAAAAGTTTCATGACGAACGTTTAAGGGACCAGAGAGAACACTCTCGGACAAAATTTGTCGCTTTTTACAGGTTTCCATGGCAACGGTAGACATATTGGAACTGAACGACCTCACTGCACAACTACAACCAGTGATCGTCCTTGAAGGAAAGTTTCAGGAAGATTGTCCCAGCCATCTCCGAGAAACAGCCTGGATAAAAAAAACATGCGTACAATATCAATATGTCGTCCCCGACTTCGTTCGGGGCGACATAATAACTCCTGAATTTTTCTCATCAATAACTCCTGAATTTTCCCCTTCAATTCGAGCATTTCTGCATTGCAGAGAGCTGATGTGTGTTATGAGATAATAAATCATGTGTGAACTTTCTCAGTTTAGCGGAATCATGAACATTTTCGGCGAGATGAATGTTTTGTATACAGTGGTGATCAAGGCTTTGCGAACCATCAGGAGCGGATCAAAGAATTTATGAATGAATAAAAACTATGGAAATGACGTACCAATTTTTTAATTTATACTTGCACTATCTAATGAAATGAATAATATACAAGTGATAGATATACAAGAAAACGCGAAATGATAATAAATGCAGCTGACAATCGTTATTTTTTTTTTATATAGATAAAATAAAATATTTATAAATTCAAGAGACAAAACAGAAGGAGAATGAATGATGGCAAAATATCACATGACGGGAACTGAATTTTATGAATGAAGATTTTAAAAAGTTACTTGTAAGTTGTATATGTTATATCTGTGTATTCTACTTGGCTGTGTGCTTCATAAAAAGAGGGGGGGGGGGCGTCTTGAACATAGTAAATAGCCATAACGTTTGAACGGTAAGTACTAGGGCTTTCGTATTTGAAATATGTAATCCTTGTGAAAAGAACTTTTATTGGATACGACGAACTTTGACCCTTTGACCTAGACCTTGGAGAACACGTGTACATCTGAATGTTTTTTTCTGTTTCGTTTCTATGGCAACCGTGAGCGACTCATTACAATTATTTTGAAAGTAGATATCACTTTGACACATTGCAAGGAATAAACATTGAAAGTTTCAAAACGATTGCCTGAGTAGTTATTGAGAAAATCGAAATTAAAGAATTTTAACTTTCACCTGGTTTCCATGGCAATAATCGATTATATGAAAATTTTAAATACGAGTTGCAGAACTTCAGATACTAATCATTAAAATAAGAAAAGTTTCATGACGAACGTTTAAGGGACCAGAGAGAACACTCTCGGACAAAATTTGTCGCTTTTTACAGGTTTCCATGGCAACGGTAGACATATTGGAACTGAACGACCTCACTGCACAACTACAACCAGTGATCGTCCTTGAAGGAAAGTTTCAGGAAGATTGTCCCAGCCATCTCCGAGAAACAGCCTGGATAAAAAAAACATGCGTACAATATCAATATGTCGTCCCCGACTTCGTTCGGGGCGACATAATAACTCCTGAATTTTTCTCATCAATAACTCCTGAATTTTCCCCTTCAATTCGAGCATTTCTGCATTGCAGAGAGCTGATGTGTGTTATGAGATAATAAATCATGTGTGAACTTTCTCAGTTTAGCGGAATCATGAACATTTTCGGCGAGATGAATGTTTTGTATACAGTGGTGATCAAGGCTTTGCGAACCATCAGGAGCGGATCAAAGAATTTATGAATGAATAAAAACTATGGAAATGACGTACCAATTTTTTAATTTATACTTGCACTATCTAATGAAATGAATAATATACAAGTGATAGATATACAAGAAAACGCGAAATGATAATAAATGCAGCTGACAATCGTTATTTTTTTTTTATATAGATAAAATAAAATATTTATAAATTCAAGAGACAAAACAGAAGGAGAATGAATGATGGCAAAATATCACATGACGGGAACTGAATTTTATGAATGAAGATTTTAAAAAGTTACTTGTAAGTTGTATATGTTATATCTGTGTATTCTACTTGGCTGTGTGCTTCATAAAAAGAGGGGGGGGGGCGTCTTGAACATAGTAAATAGCCATAACGTTTGAACGGTAAGTACTAGGGCTTTCGTATTTGAAATATGTAATCCTTGTGAAAAGAACTTTTATTGGATACGACGAACTTTGACCCTTTGACCTAGACCTTGGAGAACACGTGTACATCTGAATGTTTTTTTCTGTTTCGTTTCTATGGCAACCGTGAGCGACTCATTACAATTATTTTGAAAGTAGAAATCACTTTGACACATTGCAAGGAATAAACATTGAAAGTTTCAAAACGATTGCCTGAGTAGTTATTGAGAAAATCGAAATTAAAGAATTTTAACTTTCACCTGGTTTCCATGGCAATAATCGATTATATGAAAATTTTAAATACGAGTTGCAGAACTTCAGATACTAATCATTAAAATAAGAAAAGTTTCATGACGAACGTTTAAGGGACCAGAGAGAACACTCTCGGACAAAATTTGTCGCTTTTTACAGGTTTCCATGGCAACGGTAGACATATTGGAACTGAACGACCTCACTGCACAACTACAACCAGTGATCGTCCTTGAAGGAAAGTTTCAGGAAGATTGTCCCAGCCATCTCCGAGAAACAGCCTGGATAAAAAAAACATGCGTACAATATCAATATGTCGTCCCCGACTTCGTTCGGGGCGACATAATAACTCCTGAATTTTTCTCATCAATAACTCCTGAATTTTCCCCTTCAATTCGAGCATTTCTGCATTGCAGAGAGCTGATGTGTGTTATGAGATAATAAATCATGTGTGAACTTTCTCAGTTTAGCGGAATCATGAACATTTTCGGCGAGATGAATGTTTTGTATACAGTGGTGATCAAGGCTTTGCGAACCATCAGGAGCGGATCAAAGAATTTATGAATGAATAAAAACTATGGAAATGACGTACCAATTTTTTAATTTATACTTGCACTATCTAATGAAATGAATAATATACAAGTGATAGATATACAAGAAAACGCGAAATGATAATAAATGCAGCTGACAATCGTTATTTTTTTTTTATATAGATAAAATAAAATATTTATAAATTCAAGAGACAAAACAGAAGGAGAATGAATGATGGCAAAATATCACATGACGGGAACTGAATTTTATGAATGAAGATTTTAAAAAGTTACTTGTAAGTTGTATATGTTATATCTGTGTATTCTACTTGGCTGTGTGCTTCATAAAAAGAGGGGGGGGGGGCGTCTTGAACATAGTAAATAGCCATAACGTTTGAACGGTAAGTACTAGGGCTTTCGTATTTGAAATATGTAATCCTTGTGAAAAGAACTTTTATTGGATACGACGAACTTTGACCCTTTGACCTAGACCTTGGAGAACACGTGTACATCTGAATGTTTTTTTCTGTTTCGTTTCTATGGCAACCGTGAGCGACTCATTACAATTATTTTGAAAGTAGAAATCACTTTGACACATTGCAAGGAATAAACATTGAAAGTTTCAAAACGATTGCCTGAGTAGTTATTGAGAAAATCGAAATTAAAGAATTTTAACTTTCACCTGGTTTCCATGGCAATAATCGATTATATGAAAATTTTAAATACGAGTTGCAGAACTTCAGATACTAATCATTAAAATAAGAAAAGTTTCATGACGAACGTTTAAGGGACCAGAGAGAACACTCTCGGACAAAATTTGTCGCTTTTTACAGGTTTCCATGGCAACGGTAGACATATTGGAACTGAACGACCTCACTGCACAACTACAACCAGTGATCGTCCTTGAAGGAAAGTTTCAGGAAGATTGTCCCAGCCATCTCCGAGAAACAGCCTGGATAAAAAAAACATGCGTACAATATCAATATGTCGTCCCCGACTTCGTTCGGGGCGACATAATAACTCCTGAATTTTTCTCATCAATAACTCCTGAATTTTCCCCTTCAATTCGAGCATTTCTGCATTGCAGAGAGCTGATGTGTGTTATGAGATAATAAATCATGTGTGAACTTTCTCAGTTTAGCGGAATCATGAACATTTTCGGCGAGATGAATGTTTTGTATAATGGGTCATTTTCAAAAAAAGTCTATTTTTTGAATGACATATTTTGAAAAATAAAAGTGGTTTTACTATGATTTTTTCAACTTTATTTGAATAATATAGTAATAAACTACTAAAATCCACTGCATTGCATAAAAGAAAATATTTCTTTTAAAAAATATTGACATTTTATCTTAGTCATTTAAACTTTAATGTCCTTCCTGTTACTTTCATGAAAAGAGCTGTAAAACTCTATTTCAAAATTTTCATCAAATTATCTTTTGTATACCATTAATAAATGAAAAAATTATCATTGAATGCCAAGATGTTTGACATTCATCTAATATATGAGCGTTTAAAAGCATGTCAAACTACCATATACAAAACAGAAGCAAAATCTACGGGTTTTTCTTCATGAAAAGCCTTATTGCGGAATGTTTATATGCTATAGTTGAAAAAAACATTCTTGTACATTATTTTTGTGATTAGAATAAACAGTTACAGAAAGTTATTTAAACAGATGCTCTGCCAAAGCAATTTAAACTAGGAAAATATACTGGTAACAGTAAGGACTCGGGTAACAGGAAGGACAAAACAGTAACAGGATGGACAAAACAGTGTAACAGGATGGACAATGAAATCTACATTTTAAATAAAAATTGACTTTTTTTTAACTTTATTGGTTAGGAAAAGAGAAATAAATTTAGAATAAAAAAAATGATTTTGGCAAATCTGGCAAATTTGAGACAATAAAAGACATTTATGTCCATCCTGTTACGAAATTTAATTCTAAAGTGCTATTAAAATATTTATCAGTTCAATTTTTGTTTATTAAAGGTACATGTACTCTATGCTGTTGCAAAACTAAGAATTTTTCATAATTTTAAGAAAAACAAATGATGAAACTTAAATAGGTATATAAATACCAGGATAATTTGTCCCTCCTGTCACAATTTTTGTCCATTCTGTTACAAGAGTGCATGTTTAAGTTATAATGGCACTATTTGAAGCACTAACTTATTTCAATATGATTTACGAAGTTTTTTAACATGTGTTATTAAACTTATATTACTTAGAAAAATAAAATTAATTGTATTTATTGTTAAAACTCAAGATATGAAGTCCAGTTTTCCTTACTGTTACCATATTAATGGTAACAGGAATGACAGTAACAGGATGGACATTTCTCATATAAATCACAGGTTATATAGTATAACGTACTCTTTTTGCATCATCGAGACATTGAAACAATTTCTTTGTAGCTTAGTTAATCTAATTGTTTTAGCAGAATAAACAATTTAAAGAGAACTTGCATATTATGAAGGTAACAGATAGGACGTATTTTAATTATACTCTACCAATAAGACAAACGTATCGACCTTTGAACCCTTTCTTTACTCACTTTCAAATCATGGCGCTCATAAACTTGAGACAACAGAAAATGATGATATATTGTGGATCATGAAAACAGTTCCTAGGAAAGTGAGATAACTTTTATTTTAACATTTTCTTTTTGGTAACAGGAATGACATAAAGTGGAAGGACATGTCACTTCCTGAATGTTAAATGCACAATACTAGTCTTTAGTGGGCGACATAAGTAAAACAATCATATTAAATTAATCTTTAAATGAATTCAATTAATATGAGGTGCAAAATTTGTACATATCTTCACAGGGTAATACTTTCCCTATCATTTAAATAAGCGCGTTATAAAATTTTTGTTAATGTGACATGGTTTTAATGTTAAATTTTACTCGGAATGCAGAGAATATTTTTTATAAAACACCTGGGAGATGGTCATAAAATAACTTACAAGTTGTATGACCATGTATATTAACCAACGGGAAAAAAATTTTCACTCTAAAAAATATTTTCGTATTATTCTGATCAAAAGACAAAAAAGTGGACTTTTTTTGAAAATGACCCACATACAGTGGTGATCAAGGCTTTGCGAACCATCAGGAGCGGATCAAAGAATTTATGAATGAATAAAAACTATGGAAATGACGTACCAATTTTTTAATTTATACTTGCACTATCTAATGAAATGAATAATATACAAGTGATAGATATACAAGAAAACGCGAAATGATAATAAATGCAGCTGACAATCGTTATTTTTTTTTTATATAGATAAAATAAAATATTTATAAATTCAAGAGACAAAACAGAAGGAGAATGAATGATGGCAAAATATCACATGACGGGAACTGAATTTTATGAATGAAGATTTTAAAAAGTTACTTGTAAGTTGTATATGTTATATCTGTGTATTCTACTTGGCTGTGTGCTTCATAAAAAGAGGGGGGGCGTCTTGAACATAGTAAATAGCCATAACGTTTGAACGGTAAGTACTAGGGCTTTCGTATTTGAAATATGTAATCCTTGTGAAAAGAACTTTTATTGGATACGACGAACTTTGACCCTTTGACCTAGACCTTGGAGAACACGTGTACATCTGAATGTTTTTTTCTGTTTCGTTTCTATGGCAACCGTGAGCGACTCATTACAATTATTTTGAAAGTAGAAATCACTTTGACACATTGCAAGGAATAAACATTGAAAGTTTCAAAACGATTGCCTGAGTAGTTATTGAGAAAATCGAAATTAAAGAATTTTAACTTTCACCTGGTTTCCATGGCAATAATCGATTATATGAAAATTTTAAATACGAGTTGCAGAACTTCAGATACTAATCATTAAAATAAGAAAAGTTTCATGACGAACGTTTAAGGGACCAGAGAGAACACTCTCGGACAAAATTTGTCGCTTTTTACAGGTTTCCATGGCAACGGTAGACATATTGGAACTGAACGACCTCACTGCACAACTACAACCAGTGATCGTCCTTGAAGGAAAGTTTCAGGAAGATTGTCCCAGCCATCTCCGAGAAACAGCCTGGATAAAAAAAACATGCGTACAATATCAATATGTCGTCCCCGACTTCGTTCGGGGCGACATAATAACTCCTGAATTTTTCTCATCAATAACTCCTGAATTTTCCCCTTCAATTCGAGCATTTCTGCATTGCAGAGAGCTGATGTGTGTTATGAGATAATAAATCATGTGTGAACTTTCTCAGTTTAGCGGAATCATGAACATTTTCGGCGAGATGAATGTTTTGTATACAGTGGTGATCAAGGCTTTGCGAACCATCAGGAGCGGATCAAAGAATTTATGAATGAATAAAAACTATGGAAATGACGTACCAATTTTTTAATTTATACTTGCACTATCTAATGAAATGAATAATATACAAGTGATAGATATACAAGAAAACGCGAAATGATAATAAATGCAGCTGACAATCGTTATTTTTTTTTTATATAGATAAAATAAAATATTTATAAATTCAAGAGACAAAACAGAAGGAGAATGAA
>NW_026927326.1:0-30328 GCF_032062105.1 Saccostrea cuccullata | reverse complement strand
AATGTCTTTCATCCATTTTGTATCTTTAGGGTATGCAGTTTAGCGATTAATCGGTGTCATAACTTCGGTAAAGAACGCGGGTGCTTCCCGGGAATTTGAACGCCGCCATACTGATTGTTGTTGGTTACGAGTAACCCGGATGAAGCACCTTGCTGAATTCATTGTCATTAACACGCTTATTTTATTCATTTAGGTCGTATCAAAACCTAAAATGTAAAAAAAAAAAAAAATGGGTTCTTTTTTTCCATGTGAAACTTTAAATATGCAAAGTCCCTCTCGTCTAAACATAAATAACACAATTTTTTTGTCTTTGCATCTCCTCATTAAATTACGTGATTTGAATTAAATTTTCCCATGTTGAATATCTAGCTCAGCAGACTCTCAACAGGAATTATATTCTAGCTTGAAAGAAATATAGATCGAGCCATTGACCAACTACAGAGTACAGTGCGATTTTGTCAGTTTCCTTTCATGTTCTCAACTTTTGTCCTCTTTTGACATTTTTTCGGTTATAATTAACATGATTAATTAATTTGATTATGAATTACATTTTTAAAATTATGTTTTAGATATATTGCGGTAAAGTCCTTGATTCAATTAAGTTTGATATATAATGGAAGCATTTTTAAACAAAAGACATCTTCATATAATTTTTGTCTAACATCGCAGGCACGTACAGGGGTGGCTGCCCCCTCCTCTCCCCCTCTTTTTTTCCCAACATTACCTTAAAATGTCCATTAAAAGGATGGTTGACCCCCAACTTCTTACCACAGTATAGTGATATCAAGGAAATAAAATATTAAATGCAAAAAACTGAAGTAAAAGGAATTAAGTTGGGACTGAAAAAAGTTGGCCAGTACCCCCCCCCCCCACTTTCAAAAACGATGCTACGTGCCTGCATCGCATAAAATTCCGACCGGTAATTCAAAATTAGACTTCATAACACCCCAAAGAAAAAAAAGATAGGGCGGCACGTTTACCTCTTAATCTTTTCTGCATGTACATGTATGTTTTTGATGATCTAGTTATTCTGTTTCATTAATTATCGTGGCCTTCATTATACCCCCGCTTGAAAAAAGCGGTAGGTTATATAGATATCGCCATGTCCGTCCGTCTGTCTGTTACGCTTTTTGGTACCCGGCCATCTCTAATCTGCAACTCCTCTCATACCACTGCATGAAATTTGATGAAACTTTTCACAGAATCTTTATCACGGTACATATTGCCATTGTTTCCTCCTATTTTACTTTTTAATCTGACACGTCTTTTGGGTTTCCCACAACAAAACATGGACACGGGGGTATCATTAAGTGAATTCAATGCTCGCAGTACCTTTAGATTTTTTCCTAACTTTAACTATTTTTAAATTACATTGTCATATGAATGAGGGTGGAATTAATGGATTCAAATCCAATCCTTTGAGCCAAACAAATAAATAAATAAATAAAGTTTTTACAAAAAAAAAAAAAAAAAGAATATCTATGAAGAACAGAATTCTAGTTATTCCATTTTTCTAGGCTAATTCTTCAAGATTCTGTTTAAAAATTAATGATTATAGTCACGAAAAACTTCCCTAATATTTCATAACCAACCACATTTGGTTTTAATTTCTGTAAAAAAAAAAAAAAAAAAAAAAAAAAACCATGCTTCAGGAGAGGATATACTCCACCCTGACTCCTCCTACAAGCACCGCGTAGACTCTGAATTCAATATATAGAAAATACATTAGGTTCTAAATATAACGAAGCTGCGGGTACCGCGAAGCTGCTATTATTTTTTTTTCCATACTTCTGAGTTATTCTCATTATTTTTTGTAGAACTTTTCAAAAAAGAAATGTTTAGTCTTTATATTTTTTGTTTAAGATATCTTTTTTATATCAGGGTGTAACAAACTATTACATAGCCAATTAAAGATGAAGCCATAAATGAAAAATTATACATATATATACATTGGCATCGGAAGCAATTTGAAATTAAGGGGTGGTGTGGGCCGAGGGTGGGGGGGGGGGGGGGGGGTTTGGGAATTGACAGAGTGAAAATTCAAACCTGAAAAAACTTGACAAGCAATAAAAGTAAAATTAAAAAACATGTTTCTTGTGTAAGGGCGTGTATGTGTTCGGGGGGGGGGGGGGGGGTTACGATCGTACTTCTTTCACTACCAACTTTTTCAGGCACTACCATTTTACCACTTGATGGGGGGGGGGGGTTAAACATAGTTAACATACGCCCCAATGTTCAATGCCTATGTAATTACTAGTATCTCTATCTTTGCCTTAAAAAGCGGGAAGGTATATATAGTAATCGGAATGTCCGTCCGTCTAGCTATACGTAATGCCTATTTTACTTTATGATGAGACACACATTTTTGGTTTCCCATTGCAATTTAGACATGGACACTGCCATTATATGGGAAGCGGGGGTGGGGGGAGAAAGATCATTTAGTGAGCTTGATTATTGCTCACTTACCTCTAGTTTCGCTCATATTCATTGTCACCCTATGTAGAACAAATTCAAAGCATTTCATGTGTGTTAAAATCTCAAAATATAGGCAAACATGTGCTTCATATTTTCAGAGGGGAAAATATATTACATACATTTGATGAAAGGGATATAGAGATGAAAGATTTCATCCCCCCCCCCCCCTTGAAAAGTGGGAGGCCAGGGTATATACCGGTAGTTATCAGGATTTCCTTTTGTCTGTTTGTTAGTACGCTTTCTTATCTGCAACTCCTTTTATATCTCTGCTCTGAATGAATCTTAATGAAACTTTCACAGAATCTTTATATTACATTTCGCCATTCTGACCTCCTACTCTACCTTTTTGATCGACACATATTTTGTGTTTGAACTTTCCTATTGCAAAACATGGAAACTGTCATTCTTTCTGTATAACAACCTCTTGTCTGCAACTCCTCCTATGCAAGTCTGAATAAAAATACACTGCTTTCAGAGATTCTTTATAACATAATGCCATCTTACACCTCTATTTTTTTTATCCGACACTTATTTCGTGTATCCAAGGACAAACATGGACTTTGCCATTAAATGGTATGGGAGGCGAAGGTATCATTTATTTTTTGTTGGATTGAATTGCAAGCAATACAGTACTGAAGTTCAATGCCAATTAAAATGACTGCTGATTAAGTAGAACGATTTTTTAAAAATATATTTATTTTGATCAGATTTAAACAATTCAATGAACATTTTTTTTGACATTATAAAAAACATATTTTTTTGACTTGTCACACTACTGATTTATTAACATTTATTAGCATTTATTATATACACATTATACATTAGTATTTGGACTGGTACAATGGATAAAAGTCATAAAACCCTCTTTTATCGTCAAGCATAGATACACAGTAGATTATTATTATGCATATATACATGATAGTTTTGCATTTATAGTTAATTTAATGCTGGTATCATTTAAATTATTTACAAATGTAATTAGAATCATGTTATAATGTTTAAATTAGATATGAATTGGATACAAAACAACAAAACATGATGACTATTAGCACCATTGACATTCTTCTTTTTATAAAAAAAAAAGTTGAATTTAACACATCTTTTTGACATAAGAATCACTGTAGATACTTGTACACTGTCAGTGTGTTTGTGTTATATTGTCCTACATAGAGATTGTTCTCATCATCCACACACACACTACAGGGACTGTATACCCCTTGTTTTGGTGTGAGTAATAGAGAAAAAACTGACCGTCCTGATCAAGGAGGTGAACAGTGTTACTGATTAAATCACACACCAGGATGTGACCGAGGACATCAGTACAGATTCCATATATATAGAACTCTGACCCCTGACCTTTGTAGGAGAACCTGTGTTGTCCTGATTTATTTACCACCACTACTCCCTTTTTATTATAGTCTGATGTACAGATATCTCCATTGACGTTTTCTGTTATATAATGTGGATCACTATACAGTCCCTGTCCTTTGTTATCCCTCTGTATGTTCTGTAGTTCTTTTCCTGTCTTGTTGTACCTGTGAATTCTAAACATCATCCCCACCAGTAATTCCCCGTTGATGGGGGAGGAGTGTATGCTGTATGGTGTCCAGTTTCCAGTTTTAATGAATTCAGTGATTTTATTATCCTGTGTTATCCTATTGATGACGTTCTTGTCATAGTCTGTAAAGATCAGACCCCTGTCCTGTGTGACTGTGTGGTAACCTTCTATTCCACCACTGGTTTTTATCTTCTGTATCTCATTCCCCTGTAGATCTATTTGGACAAGATTACCCATTGCATCACTGATCCAGAGTCTGTCTGATTGATCTAGTGATACATGGAATACACCATAAACACCTGGTACATTGAACTCGATGACCTTTGTGATAGAGGCAGATAGAGACAATGTTTGTTTTTTGTCAGATTTCTTTCTATCTTCTTTCATCTGTTCATGCGTAGGTTTCATTGCTGTATTATAGATACTTTCAATGGGCCTTATTTCTCTCTTCTCAGCTTTAGTGTTGTAGACCTGTATTTTACCAAGTAATTTGGTGACATCACTTTTGCTGAACTGACCAGCAGTAAATCCTGGTATGACTGGTTTTGTTGTCTCTGGTATGGATCGGATCTTTGGTTTCTTCTCAGACATTAATTTCTGGGTTTCTGTAGAGGACAGGCATCTGTGGAGCTCTTTGACAAGGTTATTAAGATAAGTGATGTAATTATCCATGGTCTTGTCTTGGGTGTTTAGATCTTCTAACAGTGAATGCTCTATCTGGTCTAACTGCTTCATGTTCTCCCGATATGACTGTATCCACCAGACTTTTCAGGGACTCACCTTCAGTCTTCATGGATGTTCTGATGTTGTCCATGATGTGTTTGATTTCTGAGGAATCTTTTTTAATTTCTTTCTGTAAATCTTGAGATGTAGGGAGAAAGTAGTCTTGTATCTTGGCAATATCCTCTTGAAAGTCTGCATATTTTTCTGCATAAATTGTCTCTAGATCAGTGAATATATGCCCTCGGTGCTCTTTTTGAGTGACGCATTTGGAACATACTGGAACTTGGCATTCTTCACAGAACATGTCCACATCTTTAGTGGGGTGGATCTTGCATTTCTCCACAGGAAGTTGTCGTTTACGTTGCTGGTAAAGGACCACCTCATGGTTCTTGTTTTCTGGACTTTTCAGATGTTCATCTCTGCATTGTTTACACAATCTTTGGTGACAAGGGTTGCAATAGAACTCACAGTTTCTTTCACATTCTTCAATGCCACATTCTAAAAAGTGCTGGGCTCGGTGGGGATTATCCATTTTAGAAAAAGCCATCTAAAAAGATAAAAAATACCCTATAATTCTAAAAATGTTTTCCAAGAGCATGTTTAGTTAATATAAAAGCAGCATTGACACGTAACCAGTAGAAATGTATGTATATATCACACATGTATCTAATCATAAATTATTTATACAACATATCAGTTACATCTTAACTCTTGTATATGTAGCCACATTTGCATTTCAATGCACTTAATATAAGAAATGAAATGTTTGACAATGTTTTTATTTTAAAATTGATACTTACAGTTTTTTCTGAAGCTGAAACCCTTTCTTATAAACTATAACTTTGATTGCAGACTTTGGAATGTCAGAATAAAAAGTTGAACGAGATCTGTTATTTACTTCCTGGTTGGTGATAAATATAGATTTAAATACTCGACACCATGGGCACAGACAGAGTGTGCGTATCTGCATTTACATGAATTCTATGTTGAAACAAAAATCCTTCATATAGGATTAGAATTTATCTGTTATAACATAGCAAACGCACTACCGATCTCACTTTATATATATATTTAAGGGGGGCGTACCCGGTGTAACGACGAAAAGTGACCCCCCTAGAATATTGACCGGGGGTCATTTTTATACGTAGAAATTTGCCCCCCTGGTCAATATTCTAGGTAGAAAAGTGAACCACTTTTCTGTAGAAATTATGGCCTTGGGGTCGTTTTTCACCGTGTGCATTGTAGAAAAATGACCCGTAGAATAATGATCCCTTGTCATTTTTTGGATGCAAAAAAATTCGTTTAGGTAGGAATATTCTTGTTAGGCGAATGTATACGGGTAATATCAAGCAACCTTATGCTTTGAGGTGTAAATTTCTGAAAGCTTTTAAGCTTAAATAATGAAATCAGAGCTATATAATACCATACAATAATACAACCGTTTTATCCTCATTAAAAAAGAAAAACAATATCTATTAAAATGTTCTAAGGCTATAAAAGCAAAGATACGCGCATTCAAATAATCGTTTACATTATATACAGTAAGTTACCACAGTTGTCAATTTTTTAAAAAGTCTTTTTCATTTCTCGCAGGTGTCAAAAAAGTTTCCAGAATCGATTAATTATAAATCTCTTTGATTTTTTCAAATGTTTAACGTTTTTGATCCGTACTTTTAAAAGGGGTAAAAAAAAGGGCGCTAGCTAAGAAAATTAGATCTTAAAAAATATTTAGTTTTCTATGAATAAGTTTAAACTTCTCATAAAAAATAGGGATGGTATAATTTGTCAAAATGATCAAATTAAATTGCCGCTAACCTATGATACAAAGGAAAAAAAAAAAACCTTAACAAAATGGGGGTTACAGCATAAAAGAAAATTAACTAAAAAAAAAAGAAGTGCTCGTTTTTCCCAAAAAATTGGCACATGTAGTAACGTTTTCCCCGTTCTACATGTACTTACATGTGATGATTTTAGGTTTTTTTTTTACCAATAAAAATAAAAAAACAAATTATGGATTATGAAAAAGTTGTTACTTTACGTATTATACTTATCCCCCGTAAAGGTTTGGGGGTATGTGTTTTTTTACCTGGCCGTCCGTCTATCGTTTGTCATTTGTCCACAAAAACTTAAACCTTGCCCATAACTTTAAAATGAGGCTATGGCTTTCATATTTCTTGTTTATGTGACAAAATTTTTTTGTGTACAACCAATTTTGACCTTGCCCTTTGGGATTTTGACACACTTTTACACAAAAATTCCAAACTTTTATTTTGGGCATTAATTTTGGACGGTATGCGCTAGGACTTTAGATATCGAAGTGATGGCATGATAAACTACGAGTTCATTTGTATTTGAAAAATAGGTCTAAAATCTCAGAAAAAAGGGGATGTTACAGCAACCTTTTGTCAGGTGTCTGGGCTAATAAATAGTTGGAAAGAAAAAATTTGTTTTTTTTTATTTATAGATATCTCTGAGGGTTTAACATTATTCACGCAGATATAAATTTTTGCCATTTTTGGAGGTTTTTCTTAATATCATTATATGAACGTTCTCGATGTGTATGGTACTTCCCGAATATAATGGAAAAAGTATAGTACCTTATTGTACCTTAAATATAATGTAGTTAAAAAGTATGTATTTTAAAGCAAATGCACACACGTAGCAACAGGGGGGGGGGGGGGGGGGGGGGCTTTTTTTTCCCAAAAATTACTTTTCTTTGGAAATGTTCAGTGAAAGGCTGGTTGGTCCCCACTTTATATTAGAGGAAATTCGAAAGGGGAAATGCAGTGTTGAATAGCAAAAATTGGAAAAAAAATTGTTGCCCTTACCCACCCCCACCCACCCATCCACGAAATAGGATTTTGAGAGATTTGGGCAATTTTTTTCTTTTTTTTTTTTTTTCGCTTCTCAATTTTTTCAAGTAAGTAAAAAAAATTTCTCTGGTGGCCCCCACTTTAAAAACGATGCTACGTGGCTGATGCATACAGTGTATAATAAGTTTAAAGGTAAGAGCTAAGGGAACGGAATTTATATAGTTAAATTACGTTGCTTTTCTTGCCTCTACGCTATGTTTTTGGATTTGTAAAATTTTTCAAAGTTTATGGTTATCCGTAACATATCATGCCATTTTGGAACAAAACCTTTGAATGATGAGATGACTTTAAATAAGATAGCTGATAATTTTGTTTCATCAACCTGCTTGTCAATAATTAACCTCGTTTTAGAAATAGTTCATACGTAGAGCATACTCTTGCGTATCGAATCAACTGAGATATATATACTCCGTATGCAGGTGATGAAGGTATATTGCTAAGATATATAAATGACAAGAAATTTTAAAGTACTGTAAACCAACTTTTATTAGCGTGCAAGAAATTTTCGCAAGGTTCTCGAGAGCCCTGTCATCACAAATATTTCTTGGCGTGAGCAGTGCATAATAACCACAGATCCAAGATAGGCTTGATCGCGAAAATAAATGCGAACAAGAAAAAAATCTGGTAATTCGCAAAATTAGGTCGTGGAGAATAAAAGTTGATTTACGTAGCATTGTTAAGGCTTACTATGAAAAATGATCGGAAAATAGAAGTGCAAAATTGGGAATTGTTTTTAAAACTGAATTTATTTCTATGCAGCTGTTCTATTATCACAGAACTTAAATACTTATGGAAATAACATAGTATAACCTACTCTGTACTGTATGGAGTTTGGTCCCATCGATGTGCAGTCACGTGAAGAATGCATAGTAGGTACACAGAATGAAGGTCAAAAACAAATTTTAATATCGCAAGGGCATACCCTAGTTGAAATAAAAAATTCAAGCTATGAATTGTTTCTGCATACATTGTACTTTCTGGAAAGTGCTGCTGCTTTGGATAGAATTCGCATTTTAATAGTGAAAATTTCAAGTTAATAGGCCCATGTCGAAATATGTTTGACTTTTACCAAATATTTTGTGAAGTTATAAAGTCATGCTCTCGATTTGAAGAAAGCAGCAGCACTTTTCAAGTTAAAGAACATATCCTTTACTTATATTCAAAAAATGGTCAAGATTTATTTAGTCCATGCCCTTGCGAGAGAGTGATTTAATGTGGCACCTCGATGTAAAATATACCTTACCTGAACATAAAAACACGACAGAATTATATAAATACATTCTCTCGATAGTTGATGAATAATCGCACTTAACAAAGGATATACATTAGTATTATTAGCCTATTATTAGCCTATTAAAAACATGTAAAAAATATTCTATTTTATAATAAAACGCATTTTTCATTGTTAAAAAATTCCCGAATCTGCCTCTCACAGCACATGAAATACGTCATTTTTACCAAAATGACGTCATGATTGACAAGTTGATCGAGATCAGTGATTTGTTCGAAACCAGCTGTATGGGATTTAACTAGCGACTTTTGTTAATGCATTCCTAAGTTTTATTGTTTTTTATTATGCTAATATAGTTTAAAGTTGCAAATTATTTCATTTTCGGGATATATGAGGAATGCATAAAAGTCATTTTGTGTGACGTCACAGTAAACTTTTCCCGTATAAATTAGGCCCCGCCCCTTTTTCTAGCCTTAACAGTGCTGCGTACAGTATACGCGAAAAAGTCACGACTTTAACGCCATCAGTATAATATACATGTACTGTATGAAACAAATGGAGATAACAAACAATATTATATAAAAAGATTATTTTCAATGGCTGAAAGTACGCCATGTGATATTCATCCTTTTGTGATATTGATGCGAAAGCGCGTCCGCGGAAAATGATATCGCACGACACGCCGTTCCGTTGCACTAAAGTGACGTAGAACATGACGTCATAATATAAGAAGCATGAATATTTAACCATTGTGACGTATACGTAATGACAGCCAAGTCTTTTAGTTAGGACTGTGTCAGTGCATTCACTTTGAGTGATTATCTGATATAACTATTATGGACTTCAGTGAACGGTCAATATGTGGTTATAATTGTATAGTATTCAAGATCAAAAATCCATAAAACGATACAAAAAATGAGCAGAGCAAACATAGACCTCTAAACATCAGCGGTGGAATCAGGTGCCATGGAGCAGTAGGCATCTTCTGCTGACCGGTCAAACCCGCCTTGTCGTGATCGGAAAATAATGGAAAAATCCGTCGTGAATTCAGTGTATGAATAATGGACTAACAATTACATGTAGTATAAAAAATGACAGTCAGCATTTGACTCAATGATATGTTGTATTTTATGTTCTCCAGTGCAATTTTACAAGTTTTGCTGAAGCTAGCTTTTTTTGGCACACATATGACATTTTTAACGTTTGATGGATGGAATTGTCATTTCTTAGCTGATCGTTATCTCCATGTATAAATGAGAAAAACAGAAAATTAAAAGATAAATCAGAAAAAGGGAAGATCACTCTTACACAATGCCTCACTGAAAAAAATTGTGTTAATTTGTACAAAACATTAGTTGATCTTGTCAGTATAGCAAATTACTATATTAGCTGACATGATCATTGTATGGACATTAGAACATACAAGACTGCTTATATTCTGGTTTCATATCAACTTGTTTGTTAATAATTTACCTCATTTGATAAATTATTCTTATGTCAACAAGCTCTTGAGCATTAAATCAACTGAATCAACTCAAAATCTAGACGAAAATAAAGATTTTATTATGCCCAAATGTGCACAAGGACGGACCTACGGCGCATGATAAAAACCCAGGTGATTCTTAAAGAATTCAATGTCATGTACATGATTTTTATTTCGAAACAAGAGTATCAAATACATATGATTGAAGTAAAAATAATTAAATTTTTAATTCATCATATATTATTTTGTCGTTTGAAACTTTCAAGGCATTTTCGTTTAATTGCTGGCTGTTTTCTGGACATTTAAAATAAGAAAGTGAAAAATGGCGATGTTCGATGATGTTACGGCGCACAGGAGACGAAACAATAGATAGTAGTTTAAATATATAATGATATTTATTTCATTCTTTTCCATTTTATACTTTTATTTTGAAATAATACTCGTGTATTATCTATTGAAACAATGGTTTTTTGATCATGCGATGTAGGACAGTTGTCTGTGCACATTCAAGCGTAATAAAATCTATATTTTTGTCTATATTTTATGTAAACAAATACAGAATGCACTTCAATAGAATAAACAAACTTTTTTTTTTTTAATTCATCTTAGTGTGTCTATTATTTTCTAAGAAAAAGGCTTTGTCCACGATTTTACTGAACAAACTTCGTTTATAATTGCATGATGTTGCCAATCAGTTTGTATGTTCTTTTTGACGTCATGATACGTTGTTTGACATACAGTTGCTATGCATTGTGTGTTCTCATAATCAGACAATACAAATAACTATTGCTTGGATATTTTACGGAAATTTCCGAGTCTACAAGGAATTGATTGGGTTTTTGAAATAACTATAGGCTCCATGCCAAAGTTTGTGTACTGTGACATGACGACGGAAGGGGGTGGATGGACGGTGAGATAATATACACAAAATCTAATTTCTTTAGAACTGTACAGAGACATATCTTGAAATGCATGCATAAGTTTATTACTGGAAACCAATATATATTCCACGTTAAATCAATTCAAGGAGACAACCTTTGTAAATGTTTCAGGCTATACAAAGAAGACAGGACGGGTCTACAGATTTTTACCGGATATGGTCAGAATATAAGCAAGGATTTGGGGATCCCTATAAAAACTGCTGGATTGGTAAGATTAATTTATTTAACATTTACATTATAACGTGTTTATCTAAATGTAGTGTCAGAACAAGCAAGAACTATTATAAAGGATATTGAGATAACGAACAGTATGGAGGATTAGCATCCCTGCTGACCGGTCACACCCGCCGTGTGCTCCTTGTCATGATCAGGAAGTAACGGAAAAATATGTCTTTAATGTATAAATAAAAGACTAACAATTAATAATAAAAACATCAGTCAGCATTTGACTCAATGATTTATCATACCCGCACTTTCTAAAGAAAGTTCGGGTATATGGTTGTTACTCATGTCCGTCCGTCCGTCCGTCCGTCCGTCCGTCTGTCACACTTTTCTTCCCTAAACTCCTCCTACATTTTTCACAGTAGCTTAATCATCTTTTGGGAGATGGTTGGGGTTGTCATGTAGATGTGCAGTAAGGTTTCAGAATTTTGATTTTGCCCCGGGGGGTCAAATGGGGGTCGAAAAATGATGTTTTTTATGCAAAAAGCCCCGTCTTCCCTGAACTCCTTCTACATTTTACTCAGCAGCCTAATCATCTTTTAGGAGATGGTTGGTGGTGCCATGTAGATGTGCAGTAAGGTTTCTGAATTTAGATTTTGCCCCAAGGGATCAAATGGGGGTCGAAAAATGACGTTTTTTATGCAAAAAGCCCCTTCTTCCCTGAACTCCTCTTACATTTTATTCAGCAGCCTAATCATCTTTTGAGAGATGGTTGGTGGTGTCATGTAGATGTGCAGTAAGGTTTTGGAAATCTAATTTTGTCCGGAGGGGTCAAATGGGTGTCGAAAAATGATGCTTTTATGCAAAAAGCTCCTTCTTCCCTAAACTCCTTTTACATTCAACTCAGCAGCCTAATCATCTTTTGGGAGGTGGTTGGTTGGGTCATGTAGATGTGCAGTAAGGGTTCAAAATTTAGATTTTGCACCGGGGGGTCAAATGGGGGTCACAAAATAATGTTTTTTATGCTAAAAGCCCCGTCTTCCCTGAACTCCTTCTACATTTTACTCAGCACCCTAATCATCTTTTGGGAGATGGTTGGTGGTGTCAAGTAGATGTGCAGTAAGGTTTCAGAATTTTGATTTTGCCCCGGGGGGTCAAATGGGGGTCGAAAAATGATGTTTTTTATGCAAAAAGCTCCGTCTTCCCTGAAATCCTCTTACATTTTATTCAGCAGCCTAATCATCTTTTGGGAGATGGTTGGTGGGGTCATGTAGATGTGCAGTAAGGTTGAATTTAGATTTTGCCTCGGGGGGTCAAATGGGGGTCGAAAAATGACGTTTTTTATGTAAAAAGCCCCATCTTCCCTGAACTCCTCTTACATTTTATTCAGCAGCCTAATCATCTTTTGGGAGTTGGTTAGTGGGGTCATGTAGATGTGTAGTAAGGTTTCTAAATTTTGATTTTGCCCCAGGGGGTCAATTGGGGTCGAAAAATGACGTTTTTTATGCAAAAAGCCCCTTCTTCCCTGAACTCCTCTTACATTTTATTCAGCAGCCAAATCATCTTTTGGGAGATGGATGATGGGGTCATGTAAATGTGTAGTAAGGTTTTGGAATTTTGATTTTGCCCTGGGGTATCAAATAGGGGTGGAAAAATGACGTTTTTTATGCAAAATCCCTGTCTTCCCCATACTCCTATTTCATTTTACACAGTCACTGTGGCCTAATCCTCTTTTGGGAGAGTTCACTCTTTTGAAATTTTGGTAAAACATCAAGGTCAAGGCGTAAAAAATCATAGCATGTTAAGAACATCTTATTATGGGTAATGTACACTTGAAATGTGAAAGTCGTATCTCTTCTCAATCAAAAGGAAATACAACATTATTGAAAAGTAAGTTAAACTTCAAGGTCAAGGTCACAGAGTCAAAAAGTCATGATACATTTGGAAAGGTAATATACATGCATGTACAATATGAATGCCCTTTCATTTATCTTTCAAAATGATCAATTTAAAACAATTAATTTGTTTATGACAGTAGGTCAAACTTCAAGGTCATGGGTAATAAAAATCATAGTGTATTAATGGTATTGTCCCATTAAATACTAATACACATGTTTAATATAAAAGTCCTGTCTCTTCTCATTCAAAATATATGACCATGATGACCAAGGTTAAATTTATTGTGACAGATGGACAGACTGACAAACAAATGAGATTTAATGTCTCCTACCTTTAGCAAAAATGGGGGACAATAAATGTCCTTGCTGTTCTTGAGATGAAGATTTATGTTGGATAAAGTCCCCTGCATATTTACATGTAAATTGGTTGAAATTGGCTCAGTGGTTCTTAAGAAGTTAAGAATGTGAAAAGTTTGCAGACAAACAGATGGACGATAGAAAACAGTACATTTCAGAAAATAGTATGCTTGTAAATTGTTAATCAAGGTGCTTTGGGTAGCAAAATAAAGCTAAACTGTTATATCTAATTCATCCGCAGAGCTTAGTATATTTTAATATGCACAACCTTTTCAAATCTTATAATAAATTATTTTTAAAATATTTATATCACCATGTCTGATTCAAGGGAGAACTTGAGATATGACCAGAAGTATATCTGTTGAATATAAAATATGTACATGTATACTGTGTTTTTTTAGTAATTTGTTTGTTTGTTATGACAGCAACTGTTATGACAGCTTTTGGCAAAGGTTGAAGTTTCTCAAATGTAAGTCAAACTCCAAGTTCAAGGTCAAAGGGTCAAAATTGTTGGTATCAAAGGGAAAGTCTTGTCACAAGGAATACACATGTGAAATAAGAGAGAAATTCCTAGTACTTCCTCACCTGTTCAAAAGTCATTGCCAAGGTTAAAGTTAAATTGGGTTCAACTCTAGGGTCAAGGATATTTATACCTGTTGAAAGTTCACAATGATTACACATGTTAAGCATGAAAGTCCTAGCACCAACTATTCAAAACTTAAATTAGGCCAAGTTTAAGGTATTTTTCTTGTAAAAGTGGGTCAAACTCCAAGGTCAAGAGATCAAGAGGTCAAAATTGGTGGTACCCATTAAATGGTTTTGCCAAAAGAAATTTACCTATGAAATGTGGAAGGCTGGAAGCCATGTGTATAGTCCAATCCACTTAAAACTAAAATATGGGCAAGGTTAAAGTTTCTGTGAACAGACAAACAGACATAAACTTAGGAAACAAAATATGTATATATAGTCAAATGGAAAAAGTTTCTACTATTATGAAGTCATAAGATCAATTGTCATTTCAGGTTACAAGGAGTCAGTGGCTAGGGAGATCAGACACCCCCTCCCCCCCCCTTGAATTTGCAGTTATTTAAATAAGACTATTTACTGAAGAGAATAAAAATGACTTTGGACATCCTCCCCCTTAGAAAACAGGGACCCCACCATCATTGTATTTATTATTATTTTTTATTTGCTTCTCGGGCAATCATGGGCTGGATTTTTTTTTTGACTGAGGTGTGACATCCCCCCCCCCCCCCATTCCGAAAAAAAAATTCTGGATCTACGCCTGTAATACTGAATGTCCGCAACGGGAGATAACTTGACAATGTGAAATTTGTCGACTGTGGCATGCGATGATCTTTGACCCTTTTTGAACTTCAACCTAACCATTTGTATTTATTTATTTTTCTGCAATCTATACTAAATCTTGTACTTACCGAATGTCATAGGTCGTGACAACGAATTCATGAAATATAATCCATATAATCCAATTAAAACACAAATGATTTTAACTGAACACACTGCATCGTCAGCATACATGTGCTAAATAATCTCATATTCCGTCGCCTTCATTAGATGAAGTATGAATCGGCCGAGGTGTGCCGAGTGGACATCTAAAAATATGATAATGGGTGACGCAAACCCAATGTGAATGTAGAAATTTTCAATAAGATGTTCACACGTAAAACTGTTTAGTACAAGAACAAATTTCAAACTATCATAATAAACGATGTTTTAAAATAACTTTGCCATCTAGGACTATTTTAAAAAAAATGTGTGTGAGAGAGAGAGAGTGTGTGTGTGTGTGATGGTGAGGGGGGGGGGGGGGGATAGGCATTTACAAATCATTGGACTGTATTTTCAATGTTTTTTTCCCCTAAAATAATATTTTATGTGGTTGAGAAAGTAAACTTAAAAAGTTCCAAATTATGGGCAAAATATTTATCAGAATCTAATTAAGTAATTTACTTTATTAATTAAATTCTGTTATTTCAGACTGGTAATGAATTAAGTATACAAAATACATCTATGAGGCTCATAGATCATATGGTCACCTGAAAATTTTATGCTCAATTTGACGAATACATGTACGGAGATAATTATAGAATTATTTTGACTTTTTCCTTGGAAAGTCCAATATGAACACCATAGTGCGGGTATTACTGTCTCATGACAGCATCTAGTTTAGTTTGAAAGACATTGTGAAATTGTAACATTTATGTCCATTTTTTCTAGGGGGTACTATAACATAGTAATATTTCACAAAAAATAAAACCTAAAATATTTAATACATAGATGCATGATACGTGTACATGTACATTATAAAATAGAAGATTATAATTGATTTCGCTTGAGAACCAAACTGAACCAAAATTTATCTAATTCAAAATTTTAATACATCAGTACATAAAACGAAACTGACGAAATAAACGGTTGCTTGCCTGAATGAAAAAAAATTACAGTAACGTCCCATGCCAGGCTCGAACCAAAAACTTTTCGCTTCGAGTGCACTGAACAGGTAGCCTAACTTTCTGAGCTATCACCGCTACACATGTACCAAGGTCTTTAAAAGGACAAAGACGCACCACATTGACACATTTGGAATTTTTGGGGAAAAATTCATTTTTCGTGGTCTCTGGGTCTTCTCTCCATTTTTTAAAAAAGTGTAATCGTTTCTTTGAATTAAAATACACACAAATAACGTTTCAAAATCATGGAGAGAGACCCAGTCATAGAAAATTTTTAGAAAAATGTGTTTCAAAATGTACAACTTTGTACCGAATGTCTGATATGGCCAATTTTCAAGTTATTTTTAGCTAATCAAAGCTCAATTTCGGGAAAATATTTTCTGTTCCTGTTGCACAGGAACCCGATAAATTAAAAAAATGTTAAAATTTCATGTGACATGTCAATAAAATTTTCACTTTTCAATTACGCCCAGGTTCCTGCCGAATGCCAATCAAAAGCGCCCTCGTTCTTTCACATGTTTCAGTCAGGGGTAGATTTGAGCATTAAATTTAGCAAAAAAAAATTTTTAAGGGCAAATTCTTGCTGGTCAAAGTTATTTGTATACATTGATCTGTAATTTGAACCCTGTGTCGACCTCACATTTCTTGGATTTTGAGTCAACATCCCCCCCCCCTATTCATCATGTTTGATATACCGCCTCCCTCTCAATTCCTGCAAATAACTTAGAAATATTGACCGAAATAATGCTTGATTTCTGGGTCAGACTCAGAATGACTTTCCCAGTTTCCGTGCAAGTGACTTAAAAAGTTGAAAATAAAACGAGTACCATTTAAGCAGGGTATTTAATATTTATGTACGTCTTAATTCAGATATCTCACCATTTAAAAAAGACATGGACGAGGTCGCTCACCTGTGCACATTGGCTAAGAAAAGGCACAAATCTAACCAATATTTAAAAATTCAATTATTTATTCCCCCCTGTGGATGGAAGGGGGTGCGTGATTGAGAGTTTGAATCTACGCTGAATATATATGCTATCATATTTGACTAATCATGATTTAAGATTCAAGATATTTTCATATGCGTTTTGATATTTTCTTAGTGTGGCCATGCCCTCCTCCAAATTAAGACTTTGTTTTTTAGAAGAATATTTGTAAGAATTATCTCTATCTTTATCGCTGCATTTTATTTCACAGAATCTGCATAGCATTTCTGACATATTTTTAATTCCATTTCACAATATAAATTATCCTTTCATTTCCAGGTTTATGAGATGAGGCACCTCTCCGGCAATTTTAAATTCAACCGAATACATATGTAGGTGGAAATAGATATATATTTTCTTTCAAAACACATTTTGAAAATCATAAGAAACACACAAAAAATCTGTAAATATACATTATTAGTGTCATGCAGCACCATAAGTCCAGCGAAAAGAGTGCCAAGAGCAGGTGCATTTTTTTCTCCAAATTTAATGTTCACTAAATGACATTTTAAAGACTGCTTCAATCTTATGTCCAAGACATTTGATATACCATGGACAATTTCAATTTTCAGAATGTAATACTAATATACCATAAATAATTTTCATCCCCTGTCGTTGCCGCCGCGGATCATAATTACTAAAAAATGTAAAAACTTTGTCCACTGTGGATCCATCCTCACTAATGGTCTCTCAGTAATGATTTGAACCATCAAGGATCGTAGTGAGTCAACTGAAAAAAAGTTTGTCAAGCTTACATCAATTGTCAAAATTTGAAAATTTTCAACCTTTCAGGAACGTGAATATTATAATTAAGACAAACATCTGAAAATCTAAATGTGGCTCATAATGACCTTATTTTAGGTTCAATTACTTAAGATGTATCAATTTAACTGACAAAGGGTGGTTAATCCATGCTTCTTACTCAAATACTTTTTTGCTACAAGTTGCATAAGGTTGTTCCATAAATTTCATTAGTTTTTCTACCAATATCAACTTCATGTTAATCATGAAAGAAATCGTCATTAAAGGTTGAAAATTCAACATCAGTTCTTTAGATTACTACTCTGGTATGTATATGTTCATATGACTGGGATTTAGAATTTTGATTATTAAACTGAGGTGTTAAAAATTCTTTTGTATACACCAGGTTTTTTTTTAAAAATCGGATTTAATAAATCTAAAGGCTAGTCCGAAAAATCTGACGCTTCCCTGGCTTTTTTTTTTTTTTTACGATTTTGATATTTGACATGCCAGGAAAACGTCAGAACCGGCGCCATTACGAAAACTGTCATCCCCAACCGAAGTTTATTATTATTTTTTTTTATAATTCTGCGAACCGAACTAAATGCCGAAATCAGAATTTATCAGAAGAACAATGCTTTTAGTACTCGCCAATATCGATAACCACAAAATTTCTCTCCAAATTTCGTTACAGTACTTCCAAGATTTTAAGGACAGACTAGATGTTCCTTAATAAATAGAAACATTTTTCTAAGATTTTGTCATTGAAGTGTTGATACCTAAAACATGTTTACTCACAAAAAATTGAGGTATTCTGCAATAGGATCAGGGTCAAGATTTTGGCAGATAATCCTTTGAGGAAGAAGCAATTTTCCAGTTTCAAATGTTTAAGTGTCTGGGATTTTTTAAAAACGTGTACAAGTCTGGTTTAGAAATCAGAATGTTATTAAATTTTAAATATTTTTCATACATTACGAAGATATTGAGAAACGTTTCCTCTGACCTTAAAATGCACGAAATTATGAACACTTGACAGTGTGATAAAAATCTATTGAACGGATAAAATATTTTATAAATGAACAATAAAAACTATACGGTAAGAAGTATTGTACTATAGCATGTGCCTTTGAAATTTAATTCAGTTCGCAAGTACCGGGTATCTAAAATTAAGGTCAGATGAGACATTTCTCAAGATCTGTTTTGCATATCTTCGTAATTCATGAAAAATATTCAAAAGTTAAATTATATTCCGATTTCTAAACCAGTTTGTAAAACATCTTTAAAATATCCAATTGGAAAGTTATTTTTCTTCCAAGAGGATTATAAAAGAAAAACTACCCCTGTTATCTTGCCAAATGCCTAAATAAGGTACCTCAATTTTTCGTGAGTAAACATATTAAAGTAGCAATATTTCAATGACAAAATCTTGGTAAATTTTATTGATTATTAAGGAAAACTCGCTGTCCTCAACTCGAGAATGCCACCTCCAATTGGAGGCGGCAAATTCCCAGTTTTCGTAAAGGCGCCGGTTCTGCCGTTTTCCTGTCACGTAAAATATCAAAATCGTAAAAAAGCCTGGAAAACGCAAAATATTTCGGACTAACCAAAGGAAGGCTTATGGTATGTACGCTAATCATGAAATACAGTATATGTCATACTGTACGTGATATATATATAATCTAACAACTAAACTCTATGATAAACGTAATGACTTTAACTTTTTTATCGTCGAACTGTTCTATCCTCAGTTGCTTCCTAGGATGCAGCAATATACCTTCATTTATACCTGGCTGCATAATCTAATTTACATCTCTCATTATTGATTCGAAACGCAAGAACATTCTTAACGTACGAGCGATTTCTAAAACAAGGTGAATTATTGACAAACAAGTTCCTGAAACAAAAATATCATCAGTCTTGTTTAAAGTTATCATTTCATAAGTTCTATGGCTGATACAATGATCTTGTCAGCAAATACAATTTATCATTGAGCCAAACGCTGACTGACGGTTTCATAGGTTAAACAATTATTTATACACTGAATTGACGATGGATTTTCCCGTTTCCCGCGATAAGGACAAGGAGCACACAGCGGGTGTGACCTGTCGGCAGGGGATGCTCACTCCTCCATGGTACCTGATCCCACCTCTGATGTTTTGAGGTCCATGTTTGCTCTGCTATTTCATATAGTTTTAAAGACTTTGATATTGAATGCGGTTCGTTAGTCCATATCCTTCATAAATACGCATAATTATAGACTTAGTAAAAATACTTTTTCACAATCATGAATTCCTTGGATTCATGTAACTGTTGGATTTGCTTTATTACGTTTTAAATGTAAAAAATATAAGCTCAAAATATATTTATTATCGTGAAGATTCTTTTACAAAACTCTGTATGAATAAAAAATTTCAAAGTTTGAATAATACTGACCAAATGAGAACTGATTCAACAACAAAAAAATATGAAGTCCAGGTACAAATTCTTTGCACTTTCACCACCTATTACTTTGTCACCTTTGCTCTTTTTGGAGTTCTTGCTCTTCCCACTTGGGTACAGATTTCTCTTTAGTGGATGCAGATGCTGTAGGTATCTGGTTTTCTTCCTCCTCCACATTTCCACTTGCTTGGACAGATTGACAACAGGAATCCACTTTGGCTTCCAGGGATCTCTCCACCTGATCCATCTCACATCTTCCTTTCTCTATTTCAGACAGAACCTTCTGAGCTTGATCGGCATTCCTTCTTTATTATATCATATACTGCTCCATTGCAGACTGTTTCTTCAGGCTGTCTTTTAATGCATTCTTGTCATCTGCAACATGGCCATGCTTATCTTTGTCAATTTTCTGATATGCATCATCAGTGCTGCCAACATCTCCACCATAGTGTTTGTTCAGAACTTCTGCTTTTGCTTCTAAAGGTAAATCTTCACTTTTCCCCTTCACTGATTTCGACTTCTCCACCATCTGCTTTGTATTTGATAGACTCCCTGATTTAGTTTTACAAGCTTTAGGTATTCTTGAGGGTGTAATGTTTCCAGTCTTCCCATGATCCACTTTAGTGTTACTATTCCAGGGAGGTTTTGAGGTCTGTTTCAATTTTTTCCATCTGACTTGGAAAGTTTTCTGGACATTTTCAGTTTCATAATTGTCCCTCACTCTCACTGCTCCTGAGGTGGAGGATTTAGCAGAATTGTAGCGTTTCTTTGTAACATCAGGCTGGTAGACGCCATCAACAGAATCCTCAGGTCTCTTGACTCGTCTCATACTTTTAAAAAGTCTTGCTCCATCGCTTTGACTTAGACAGTAGTTATGGGGGTGTTCTGTCCATCCATGGCTCTGTCTTCCAAAGCAAGATCATCCCTAGAAGTGAGACACATCTCTGATGAGCATCAAGTTCCTCTTCCAGCACCTCAGTGACCTTCTCGATAGAAATTTTCTTTTTCTGTATCATTAGGTAACTTGCAGGAACTTCAACCCTCTGCCACAGACAAATCACAAACATTGACAATTTCTGTGATACACATCATCTAGCACTTCTTTCTTCAGTTAACAAAAAGAATCTCTCTAAAACATGAACTCTTATCTTGCATTGTTGCTGGATGAGCACATCACACTGAACATCACCATGGTCCTGCTCCGATTTCAGCTTGGTGATGGATGTTACATTAGGGAGCACCTGTTGTAACAGAGACAGGTACTCCTCTGGACTGCAC
Source organism: Saccostrea cuccullata (assembly GCF_032062105.1). Classification (NCBI taxonomy): domain Eukaryota; kingdom Metazoa; phylum Mollusca; class Bivalvia; order Ostreida; family Ostreidae; genus Saccostrea; species Saccostrea cuccullata. The sequence goes on along the minus strand of NW_026927326.1, from coordinate 8,715 downwards.
CTCCCTTCCTCTGCTGTACTGAGGTCATGCTTCACACAAATATCTATCTTCTCCAGTTCCTCTACAGATGTGTCAAAGCTGTTGGCTGATATTATGGCACTATCTGCAGTTTGAATGGATTGATCTTTATCATCATCACTAACTTCGTTTTTTTTACTTTTCAAAGACTATAATTATCATCATCTTTCTTTGTATGAGTATCTGAATCATTGGGTTGAAATTCTTTCAGGTTTGACCCAACTGGATGCCTGAATTTCAATGTCAATCCAGACAACAAATCAGCCACTTCTTTTTCTAGTTTGGCTTTGTTCTGCATGAAATTGAGATTTTTCAACTTAGCAGGCTGACAATTTTCTGCACTACCAGAAGCAGGCGTGTTTGGTGGAACTTCAAACTTGGGTGACACTACATAATCTGGGCTGACTAATAAAGTACCTGGATCTGTCTCTAGGTGGCTATACTCAGGTTTGCTTTCCTCACAGCTCTTTGATGTCGTCCAACACCTTCTCATTAGCTGCAGAATCTGAAAACTCAGCGAGTGGTGATCTATGGGCAGTTGTCAGCATTTCTTGTTCGGATTCCTTTCTCAGGAATGGACTACTGTCAATTTCTGTCTCTGTAAAACTGGATATACTAGAAGTCATGTGCTCTGACCTGTCCTCAAACATCACCTGCTGTATGCTAGGATATATGAAATCTTGATTTTCTGATTCTCCTGCTTCATTCAATTCACTAAATACTGGTAGCCTAGAAGATTCATCAGCTGTCAATACGTTTTCTTGCTGAGCACTTTTAGACTCCATCGACAGTTCTGCCAAGTTTGGTATCATTTCGTCTACTCTCTCAGTTGAGCGTGACTGATGCTGTCCATTATTTGAATTAGTGTCTGTTGGTTTGTTTTCTTCAAGGCTCAACACATCAATACTGGACTGAATAATTTCATTAGCATATTCTTCCACCTCCTTGAACAAGTCTGAATCACTGGGAATTGTTACTTTATTTTCTGATTCAATGTCATGTTTGCCTGTTCTTAATCTGTTCTCATCTTCACCTTTGCTCTGTTTCATTGACAATTCAAGAACCATTGATTCCTGCTCAGTCTTTGGTTTCTTCGATTCCCTTGACACACTATCATCTACTCTATCCTTCCTTTTATCGTACAAGTCAGATTTTCTCCTTTCTCTTCCAGAATGAGATTCTCTTTCCTCAGTCGCCTCCTTGCCCTCTCTTCTACAAGCAGAAAGGTCAATATCCCTGGCTTTCACAGATTTACCCTTCTTACATGGCGATACCTTCTTCCTATGCACCACATCAACTTGTTTAACAGCGGCTCCAGGTTTGTACCCAGTTTCACTTCCTGCCTCGTTAAGACTTGCAGATATTACAGGCGTTTCAGTACTTAGTACATTTTGTTTTAGTTCTTTAGAGGTTTCACAGACTTCTCTCTGGTCACGATTTTCTCCAAAAAATTTGTCAGCACTAGGTGTGTCAATCTTCTGTATGTCATCTTCAGCAATCCTAGCAGGACATACAAGTTTAGCACTAGATTCCTCAATAACATTTTGAACCATTTCTTCAATTTTGTCTTTGTTTTCTGATTAGCACTAGATTTGTCAACTGGCCTTACATTGCTCCTTTCTTTAATTTTATCCTCAACTGAGACTGCTTTTTCTGCTTTAGCTTCCTCACTTTGCTCTTCACCATGAATATCCGCCTCACTCAGAATGTCAGTCTTATGGTCTTCACCAGATTTGTCAGTAACTTTTTCCAGGTCACCTGCAGCGTTCTCCCTCACTATGTCAATGTTTGGGTCTTTCTCTAGTCTCACGTCCCGACACATACCACTGGCCTCTCTTTCCCATCTCTTGGCCCTCCTGCAAAAAATTGAAGACCTCTGATGCATTTGATATATTTATGAAGTATATGTAAATCTATGTAGAATAATATTCCGACTCACAAAGAGATCTGATTCTACTAACACATCAAACTAGGAAATAACCCATGTCATAATGAATAATTTAAGTAGTATGGTTTTCTTTACACTTAGTACAATTCTCAGTTAACTTTGGACTTGCACTTAGGCATGGCATTCTCCACGTTACATAATTAGCTTCTGAAATTTACATAGCTTTCCTTTACTGTTGAAATATACATGGGATAGAAATTTGGCCAAATGTCAACTAGTTGCAAATAGCCAATAACAAGATTTCATATGACAAAGAGGTGGGGCTTAAGTCCTCTCATCGTTGTCAACAACAATTTAAAGCTCCTGAACTTTAAAAACTTCCTATATCCTTATTATAAGGGCAGATTTGCATTAAAAGAATTTCTTTTTATTTCCTCATAACAATATTCACAGGGACTTCATTACTAGAACAGGTACCTTTGGTTTCTAGCCTGCCATCTTTTCTTTTCCTTTGCACTATTACTACCAAGTTTTGGCAAGTGACTGAAAAGGGAAAAACAAAGCAATTTTTTACTAAAAAAAAAAAACTATTTAAAAAAGGAAATTATTGTAAATAATCTTTAAGAATTTTTTTTTATGCTACAGAAAAACTCGGTTATGATGAGGTCACTGGGACCTATGAAATTACTTCGCTATATCCGTTATTTGTTATCATCGTTATAACAATGTAAGAAATTTATTAAATTTATAAAGCTGGGGATTCAAGATGACTTCGCTATATCCATGAATTCGCAATATCCGTATTTATATATTGTAATGATGCCTGAGAACACAAAAGCTATTCTCATGATGTCTTCAACATAATCACTGATTACTAAGCTGATATGATGAACTCTGTAAGGCAAAGCCTTAGAAGGTAGTGTGCAAGCTTAGAAGTAACACCTAGCAGGGGCTGACAAATAGATTTTTAAGGCACTAGTCCAAGGGCAAGTACATGGTCATAATTGACTTGCCCTACCTGAATTTTTGCTTGCCCTACCATAAACTAATTCTATATTTATAGATATTTCAAAGAGGAAGACAAATGCTGAGCAAGCCCCGATGCCCAGCTTTAACTTTATGGCCTACAAATAAATTCTATTTTTGATAAGTCACTTGCCCGCGGGCAAGTGGTTGATAAAAATTCACTAGCCCCGGGCGTCGGGCAATGGGATTTGTCATCCTCTGCACCTACGTAACTATGATCTGGGTAGTACTTATATTTACTTCTGAATCTGAGAACTATATCACTTCAATCATCCTCATAATGTCAGATCCAGCATCTAAAGCTGCATGCTAGATGTCTCATCAATTAAGAAATAAGGCATCATTTACTTTTATTGGGATGTAAATACAAGTTGGTCATGTGATCCAGAAGGGCCCTGAGGAGAGCCAAAGAGTAAGCTGTAACTTAGGCCTTTATGTGATAAACTCTAAACTCAAATTAACACTGGAACCTATCTTGTCAAGTGTTGACTTACTCAGCTATCCAGGGAAGGAGAGAAGAGAAGCTCAGCGTGGTACCGACAGTGTTCAATCCAAACCACAAACTGAAAGAGCCAAGCATTTTACACTATTTATTTTACTGTCACAGTTATTGGCAAGATACTTAACTATTTGTAAGCATTAGCCTTTTCATGATAACTGTGGAAATACTCTTTTGCAGGGCAAATTAATCAGTTTTTGCTGATAGACAATTCAATTATGCATCTTAAAAAAATTCTTTTACATCATATTTTACAAAATTATATCACTTTGCTGCAAAAAGAGTAGTATTACAATTTTTGTGAATACGCTGGTATATCATGTTTTTAATTGAGTGATACAGACTATCATAATTGTGTTTAGGTACCACATTATACATGTTATATAAATATTAATGTAGTTGAATGTAACATTGAAAGTTTTCACCCTTTGAAAACCAAATTCTGAACAAAATGACAATGGACCAGCTTTACTATCATTCTGTCTACACAAACAAGCTCACCTTGCGTTTGACAGCGATTTTGTACTGGTCTAGTATGGCCGACTCAATGATTTTCTGGTCCACATTCAGCAGGCCCAGTTTATAGATGAGGTGTTTGGCAGGGACTACCTCCCCTTGTGCCGTCTTCTGTAGAACAAATTCCAGATAGTCCTCCGGTTCTACCTCTGTAGACTTGGTCTTCTCTCCTTTCTGCGTCTTTTTGGTCTCATGATCTGGGATATAAAGGTTTTCATGAAGTACGTTTAACACAAAACCTTCTTCATCATTTTTTTTCGAATAAGTTTTCATAGCTCTAAACATAAACAGATTTTTTTAACACAGAGCTTAGATATAAGCATCCACAGTCAACTAACCTGGTTTATTCCCCTCCTCTTGCTTCTCAGAGGCCTTTTCTTCATCCTGTTGCTTGCTGATATTTTGCTCCTCTTCTCTTTCAGCCCCTTTACCCTGAGAGGACCTCTGAGATAGCTCCTCCACGCCTTTGCCCTCTTTGTCCTGTTGGTTGCTGATATTTTCCTCCTTCTCTTCACTGCCCTGATCATCCCCTTTACTCTGTGAGGACTTCTGAGACAGCTCCTCTACGTTGATAGACGTGTCCTCCTGACAGAAGCATGCTGATTTCCTGGACCTCTGAGATCTTTCTGTTCCTCACTCCCTCTGGAATCACATTCTCCTCTGAACCTTGTTTACTTGTCAGTTCATCTGAACCTACTGTACCCTCGGCTCCACTATCTGTCTTTTCAGCTTTGCTTAATTTGCTTATATTGGTCCCATCCAGATCTCGGCACACAGACTCCATCATGGCTGCTGTGACTGCCAGGTCACTTCCACAATGAGGCTCTGATTTACGTTTGACCTCCTCATCAATGATCACAATACTCTCAGACATGGATTGTCTGGGCTGTTCATTCTTTTCCTCTGAAACCACATTCGAGTCCTCTATATGGATGACTTCAATACTTCCAGACGAATCAAAAGTTTTTTCTGGACTTGACTCAGTTTTCTCTTCTTTAACTGGACTTGACTCGGATGAATCAACTATGATTGGACTGGACTCGGATGACCCTATTCTTATAGGACTTGACTCGGATGATTCTACTATGATAGGACTAGACTCGGATGATTCCACTCTAATAGGACTAGACTCTGATGTAGAGTTTATTCTGACAGAACTCGACTCTAGACGATTCCGCTCTGACAGGACTTGACTCGGATGAGTTAGCGACTTTCTCAGGACTGGATTCCTGGACCACTGAGATGTTTTCCCAGGCCGAGTTATCCATTCCCATTGGTCTCTTAACTTCCACGTCCTCCCTTACCACAATGAATGAGCCTGCACCCTCATCCTCAGCCTGATCTGCTAAAAATGACAATACTATATTAAGCTGGGCAAAAATCAAGGCTTTCAACAATGTCTAGTGAATCTTGGATATTAAAGCATCAGGGCAATATTTATTCATTATTCACAATCAATCAACTATAGCAGATCTTTGTTATTTTTTTTAATCCAATATTTAAAATAATTTATTTTCTTTTTTGTACAGTGTGTAGTCACAGCAGATTAAAAAAAATTCTCAGGCAAATGTGACACTCAAAGCAGTTAGATCTATTTTAATTAAGATGTGTAAGCGCCTTTCTAGCTGTGTAGTCAGGCCGTACACTCACTTGTTACTTCCTCTGAATATATATCCACACAGGTTCCTGAGGTGTTATGTACGACAGGTGGTATGTTTGACTGTCCACGGCTTCTTCTGTCGTGACCGCCCGACCCTCACCCTCCTCCCCCGGGACACATCCCCAGTGACCTTGTCACCCCCCTCCTCTGGGGTCAAGTTCTCTGGGGCAGTGGTAGTGTGCTCTGCTAGCTCCCCCTCCTCAATGTGTTCTATCTCAGACGACGTGTTGACGTCTTCTTCGCTCTCCAACTCTGCATCCAGTGCACCACCTATTAATCATCAAAAAAAAATTAAATATGAAGCTGCAATATTACCAACACATTAAAGTAAAATGAGTTTGTAAAACACTGCCCCTGATGGTAACACAGTTCTGGAGTGGAACGTAGACTAAAGTGGTATACACTTACCCTTGACAGGGCAATAGTTATATATGGGCTAGGTTAACGTTGACAATAGACAGACAGGCAGAAAAGAAGACAGACAGGACAAAAACAATCTTTGGATCGGAGGCATAAAATCTCAGTGATTGGTCAACAAATTAATTTTTTGATTATTTTATGCACTAGTATCATTTTTAAATTGTACTTTTGGTTTTAAAAAAATCCTCATGGTGAGAACTGCTCTGTAACTTAACTTTATAATTGATACATTTTTAAAAACTATTGATCTATTGGTAAATGATGTACCTAATGCCCTGGATATTTTGGAAGAAACTGAAGAAATCCAACCCCTGAACATGTTAACAATGGATTTGAAAACCTGAAATAAATCAAAATATATTTATAATAACATCATTTACACATGTTACATGCAGACAATATTCAAAATTCTGCATACATTGAACAAATCTGCCTATACTGTAAACCAACTTTTATTCGCGACGACTTTATTTTGCGATTTACCGAGGTAAAACTAGTTCGCGACGATTAATTTTCGCGATCAAGCCCTTTTTATCTGTTGTTGATATACAAAGAGACCTTAAGGACTGGATCGCGGCGAGAAATATTCGCGATGAAGAGGATGTCGCGAACTTCGCGAAAATTTCTCACACGCGAATAAAAGTTGGTTTACAGTAATCATTGATGCTAAAAAATTAAATGGCAATCAAAATATGCAGTTTATTAACATATGCAGCATTAACTATCTCTTGATTTAGCCATATTGCTTGATTTAGCTTTACTAAGGTATTCAGAATAGCACAATAAATTATTTAAAATTAAATGCAGTTTTTCATAAAATTTAAATGTTTTTGTGAGAAATAGACAACAAGTTTCAATTTTCTTTACTATTCATAATGCAGTGTGCGAAATTAACAGTGGACCGGTAGACAATGTCTATAGAAAATCTAGTCGGTCTATACCGATCGAAATATTAATAGACCGACTTGTCTATAGCAATTCTGAGTAAGAAACTGTTTCCCTGCTTGTCTCTAATAAACAAACCACAAAAAGGAGGACCAGTTTAAATAAAACGTCTGTATTACACTGATGTATTCCGTTCACCCCTTAGTTATAATAGTTTGTTCCACGATGTATGCAGAAATAATTCGAATCGGAATATTTTATTTTTAACATGAGGGGAGGTTAAGTTGTGATTACTTAAAGGCCGCGGGCACACCAAAACAGTGCAGAAGAAACATGTCCTTCTTCGACTGTTTAAAGGTATGTTGAGGGTGCACGCCCGGGAATTATTATTACTCTTGTCTATCAGACAGACATTCTCAATGTTTGAGTCGTTTATCAATGCTGTTGTAGTCAGTCGTCTTACCGTGTTTTTTGATTCTTGTTGTAATCTTTTATCCAGTACAAAAACTACTGGAAAGTGTAATTATTTCAACATTTTACATCAAATACGTTTATTTTAATTTCAATATTTTAGCATTGAATGTAGTATTCTAAATTTCGGTCCATAGGAAGTTGCTGCGGTCTATAGAAAATAAATGTCATGGACCGAAAGTCTATAGGACTTTGAAGTTAGTTTCGCACACTGTAATGGGCTTTCTAAAGAGCAACCAAAATCAAACCAAAGGTATTTTTTATCATTGTGATCTTTTGAATACTTTAATGCAAAAGATGCATTTCCTTGGTTGGATAACTGTACATCAAAGAGACACAATTTAACATGTGAAAATTACATTCCTTATTTTCAGGTGAGTTCAAGGCTGACACTTTCACTGCACGTTTAAGTGCAACTCTTAGTGCATAATGAAATATACTACAGATTCATGCAATGGAATTTTTTTTGTAAGTTTTGACCCACGGTGCATCGCTTCATACACAAAAGCTAGCTAAAGCAACTTTCTCACGAAAATGACAACAGATTAAAGTAAAACAAATAATAAACTTGTGTTGATTTAATGGATTTATTGCAGAAAAATAGTCAATAAAACGGTTCCTTATTAAATCAGCCTTGTCAGGCTTCAGTTTGGTAATAGCAATATGCATATACAACGTCATGTGTTGTCAGGGTCTTAGCTGCATTGAATGTCACGTGTGGTTTGACAAGCCCAACCTAAACGAAATCTGTATAGGTATCCGCAGAGCTTAATGCCCTAATGGTCGCACCATTAACATATTTTTGAGTTTTCACACGTATAGTTGGGGAGGGCCCATGGGGTTTTCAAAGAAAATTGATTGATTGTATATTGTTTAACGTCCTTCTCGAGAATTTTTCACTCATACGGAGACACCCCCACTTGCTGGTGGAGAGCTGCAAATTTTGTCCTACACTTGACACTCGGGGCCATTGAGCAGGGAGGGATCTCTTTAGTGCGAGCACCTACTGCGACACAGGACCTTGGTTTATATGGTCTCATCCGATTCAGGACCGGTCTCCACGTCCCGCTGTGGGTTTTGATTCAAAGAAGACATAATACGGTGATAAAATATATAAAGTAGATATTCTGGGTTGCATCTTATATATCTTTCCATTTGAAAAAGCCCTCTATTTAAAAAAACCCATTCATTTAATTCGATAAAACTGTAAAATCAAACAAAACGTAAAGAAAACAAATCATGTTTGTGGGAAATCAAGTGCATACCATGCAATGTTGCACTCGTACACGACGTTATTTTATGGTGTTGTTTATTTAAATATTGTGTTTTAGT